>NW_010166046.1:48159-50152 GCF_000695765.1 Mesitornis unicolor
TCTCCAGCCTTCACATGTAGTTTTCCCCATCTCACCTCTATTTCTATTGTGCAATCTTTTGTACTCCTATTCAAATATGAATGTTCTTTATTTTCCTCTTTCTCCTATTCTGTCTCAGGAATCTTACCAGCGAACACATTCTCTGCTTTTCTGCTGTATGATTAGAGTTTTATTTCTAGTTATTATCTTGCTATGTGAATCTTTTTGAGAATATCTATAATCTAGAACTGCATCTAGTAATTTAACGCATTTCCATTTCTGTCCCCTCCCTTCTACCTTATTTCCATCCATCTTTACCGTAAAGATTCAGAACAGTCTGTTGATAAGAAATCTTTCTTCTACTTATGCATACCCAGTTAGAAGCATTTACTTTAAATAGGACAGGCATTTCACTGATAACTGATTATTGAAGGTATATTTTTTATTTTTATATGGCTATAAATTAATGGAGACTATATTATTCTGTTTGCTATCTGCATGTGGACCTTTTCTATCTTTAAAACTGAGGATTAATTATGAAATTCCAGTTTATCTGCCAAATTCTTGTTGTTCTTTGAGACTTCTTTAAAGATTAATAGTCGCCTAATTATATTAATGGTGTTAATATACTCAGTTTTCTAAAGGTAGTGAAGAACAGGAGCAAGATTTAGGCTAGAAAAATCTTATCTAGGGTACTGAACTGTCACCCGCTTTATGAAAATGTGCTGGATTTAAAAAACATGATAGAAAAAAGCATATCTAGGGGAAGATAAAAATGTTAGATCATTTTAGTGATCTAATTCATAGAAAAGACCTGCAGCTTATTTTATTGGCACATACTATATGAGGATAAAGAAGGACGTCCCTGAAGGGAGAATAAACTGCAGTGCAGAGGTGAGGACAAGAGGTCTAAGTGGCAGGGGAACATAGGCATCGAAATTCATTAACTTTGCATCATTTTCAACACAACATGCAAACATATCCTGAATCTGTAAACATACTCCTAGCATGGCTGTACCATGCTTTGGAGCATATGTTGATTGGCATGTCCAAGCAGTCTGGGTACCATAGGACACCATCATGTAAATCCAGACTGCATGGCAGCAGTGAGGTCCAAGAGGGGGATCATGCTAAGTTCATTATGTTCTTTGAAGGCTGTACTCAGGAGAAGGCAGAAGGATCACTTTTCAGCCAGAGACGCTGAGAGTCAGAAGTGGGTTGCATAGTAATGCCCCTGGAAAGATGTGTGCTGCAGCAGGATTCCTGGATAGAAAAAAGGGAGGAACTTCCTACCTACAGAAATAGAGATATGATTTTATTGCACATGACTGGATAGAACTTACTCTATAAGTAGTATATCTGGATTCATATATCATATTATGTTTCACGTGCTTGATTTCCAGGATGAAACTAATTAATATCACCATCTGCATCAGAAAGTAAGGAGGTGGTCTTTTCTAGAGTATCCTCTTGTGTCAGAACACTCACAGTTGGTATCATTCCAGCCTCTTCCAATGTTCACACATAAAGCCTTTCAATTCTGTTTGGTGCTGTTGTGTAAATTTTACCCTTATTAATGATGTGTTCTCTACTGAATGAGGATGAAGACAAAGAAAATCAAGAGCTTATGGTCTTCCAATACAACCCCATAATGGACACTGTGAGAATCAGTTCACTGAAAGAGTTATAGAGCAGCTCAGACTATTGAACTGCAAAAAAACCTTAAATTATGGACTCCAGTATATGTTCATACTTACATTTTTATGCCCACATAACCGTGAGCAACTTCAGTGAAATAAATATCATTTATTGTGGCTTCTTGCATTTTAACAATGTTTAAATAATAGCCAAAACAGATGAACTAACCACCAAAAATTACTTCTGCCTTGAAAGCAAACCATAAAGATGATCTGTTCCCTAATAACTCGGATTTGTGTTCAAAAAAAATTCTAGGCCAGATAATGTTTTTATTTTCATGTCTCTTCTTAAGATGTAAAAACAATTTGGAAAGAGT
>NW_010166046.1:50183-58199 GCF_000695765.1 Mesitornis unicolor
GAATGTAGACATGGAGTTTAAAGGCACATGTGAGGGAATCAACAGCTATGGTTACATGAAGAGGTTAAAATGTGACACATTATAGTGAATAAATAGCACAACGCATAAAAGAGAGGTTGCTGTGGCCCAGTAATGACAGCTTCATCCTTCGATTAACATGTCTTCCTGCAAGAAACTCACTTATTTTTCCTCATATTTTAAAATTTATTAATTTATGACTTGCTTGTTTATTTGCAAGTACTACTTGTCATCCAGATTCCTCCTTCAAGCCTCACCTTGTCATTTACAGTCTAATTTTAGAAGAAAACCTATCTTCTAGCAATAAATTAAGATTTCTTCATTTTAAAGTTGTTGGTTTTTTTTATAGGTTTTAATCCAAGAAAGCTACATGTCAATAGTATTGGTCATGGGTCCCCCAAAAAGGAAGAATGAGTACCCCAGATCTTACATTTTATAAGCCTAGAATGGAGATGGAGTTGCAACCAAAGCAGTGAGTTTCTAGAAGGTGAGTTCTATCTATTACACGGTGTTGAGAAGAGTACAGCCTTCAGTAGAGTATTGTGCTTGAGAAAAAAAAAATATTTCTGCTCTATTTAAATCCATCTCTTTTTCTTCATATGTCTTATCTCCAAGTGATGGCTATGGTTCATCTCTCATTTCTCTATTATTTTATTATCCACTCCTTGTCTTTGCTGCTCTTTCTCTTTCTGAAATTCTGTAAATTTAGAGCAGTAGGAAGAGAAAAACAACCAAGTGAAATGAATTTTGTCAATGACCGTGTTAATCAACCCTAATACAAAAGAAATAAAGGGTGGCCAATGTGATACTAAACTTACAGAAGAAACCGAGAGGATCCTAAGAACAAAAGGGCCAGCGAATCTGGCTCTAATAATAGACAAATGTATAGTTTCATATGTCATTTTAGGCTGCTTAGCGAAATAACCTTCTAAACTCCAATATCTTTTTGTATGTTAAATGAATGTTAAGGATTCTACCAGAGAGAATGTAGAAATATTAAGTTCATAACTTAACCAGCTAAATACACTTTATACTGAGTGATGAGTATCCTATGTACTAGCATTAGTAGAGAAATGGTTACTTGTTATCTGAAGGAAGAGTCACTGTAGGGGTAACTCTTATTTCATATGTCTACTAAGGGTCTTCTAAAGTCAACAGCGTATCAGTAGGGATGATCAAGCTAATATTGTTGAAGAAATAAAGCTGTCACGGGTCAAAAGGAAAAGTCCTCTCATAGGTCAGCAACTATTTAAAAGATAGGGAACAAAAGGTAGGAGTGTTTACTTGCTTGTGACAATAGAAGAAAGTTAGAAGTAGGATCCAAGTACTACGTAGCGCATTAAAAAATCTGCAAAAAAGATGAACAGGGAAATAATGATATTTGCACATGATTCAAAATTTTTTAAAACAGACAAATCAAAATCTGACTGTCAAGAGCTGTAGAAAATTCTCATATTTACTAACTGATAGAATGACAAAAATGCAGTGGAATTCACTGTCATAAACGCGTAATAATGTAAATTAATAAAAAGAGTTCATCATAGTATACAGGTAATTAGAGCTAGAGCCAGTATGAACACTCAAGAAAGGAAAAGTTCCTAATTTTTTACAAAAAGCCTAGAAGCAGAAAGAAGTGAAGCACAAAGAGCTTCTCATTAAATCTTTCAGCGCTTAAGAGAATCTGAAGTGAAGCTCAATTTTCGACTGCATTTCTTTGACTAATCCTAAAGAGGAATATGCAGCATCTTAAAGAGATGTTGTCAGTTACTCTTTTCTGTTACAGCCATGAAGCTGGAGAGAAATTTTGCCTCTAATAGTAGTTCAGCTCCAAGGACAGAGAAGAAGCTTTTCATAGCTGCAAATGCAGCAGCTGGGCTCCAAACCTCACCAACTTCCAGTGGAGATGAAGTGCCGTATAAACATATGTGCCTTTATTTACCTCCTCCCCTCCCACCCACACACAAACTAGCCTAGTTTCTTATACACACTGTGTGGGCAGAGAAAGGGAAAATAGCTCCTGAGAGCTGCTCCTGCTCTCTCCTTGCAAAAAAGGGGGAAGTCTTGGTTGTTCTTACAGTGCCCTGGCTGCAACTGCTGAACAGCAAAACAAGACTGCCCTGGTAGGAGAAGTACACATCTTGCATCTGTCACAAGCAAAAACTCGGGTCAAATGCCTCCATGCCAGTTCAGCCACAGATTTCACCCTCTCATTACAAGACTAATTATCTTCACTTAGCTAATGAGCATAGCTGAGGTTTAGCACTTTCTCTCTTCTCACTTTATCCCCACCCCCAGGCCGTCAGATTTCAAATGGATGAATTAGCTTCCCTCAGTTAAACAACTTAGAATTTCAAGCTAAGCATTATCAAAACCTTCTTCAAATATATTCACTAGCTTTCTGTAATTAAAAAACACAGTTTTACCTATAAATTTGTAATTATACCTATGTAAACCTGATTTATTAATAGGTTTTTTTAGTTATTTGGAATTTCTGGAAAAGAAACAATTCATTTGATCTAAAACAAAGGTATTCAACATCAAATACTTTATCCTTACTTCAAGTATTTTTAAAAATTATTAAATTGTAGCAGTAGGATCAAAGTACATTTCAAAACAAAAAATGTTTCATGAAAATCAGTGTTTTCGTTTTGAAAATATTTTGAATTTTTTTTCCAGATATTTTTAGTAAGTGAAAAAATGAGTGACTATTCAATGTTATTAAATATTTTGCTCAGGAAAAGAAACCAGTGGTTGTAAAATCTCACTATTTTTCAAACAGTCTGCCTCATCCTCAGAATCTACCACTAATAATAATTTTTAGAAGCTAAGACTTTATTCCAAGTTTCCACCTTGGGGGAGTTTTCTTTTTATCTTGGCATCGCAAACCTTTGAAAAGAAGCATTTAGAATAGAAGGCATGACAGATCTTTTCAATAGAATATGCAGCTACTGAGCTCCACACTATAATTACTGTCATACTGAAGAAGGTTAAATATTTATGAAGAATGTGCTTTTTATCATTCAGTCTAATTTTTAAACCTGAATTCTGTAATTGCATTGAAATGCAAATAATCAAGGGGGGTTTCTTCCTTGGCAGGCTTAAGATTTTCACCAGTTTAATTTATTTGTGAAGTGTGACCGATGGACAAAAAAAACAAAGTCTAGAGGAATAAACACAGCCTGTGGAGTTTTTTCATTTTGGACTAAAAATAAATTGAAAATAACTCTGCCAAATACCTTCTTCAGCAATGCCTAACTGATTTTTCCCAGAGGTTAGAAGTTGTAGAAATCGGGCTTCCTTCCTTTACATATATTGAGTTTTATGTTCGGTTTCAGTTTTATGTTTCAGTTTGCAAATTCCCGCCTATCCCTCTCAATTTGTTTAGGCTAAAAAACAAAGTGAAAATTAATCTTAATTACTCTTACATTCTTACCAGTATAGTTTGCCATATTGAAATCATACAGTAAACCTCTAAAGAGTTTCAAGCCAAAACCTGTTGTACGATCCAAATTTACTTGATGCTTGCACTGTAATAATTGTGTTGAAATTCTCATCCAAATTCTGTTTTTACAATGCTATTACAGATACCTTTCACCTCCTTTTACAGTTTTATAATCAAAGTACTAATAAAAAAATAGAGAAAAACATTTCTGTTTAACAATTCGATTGATTGATAAGGTGTCAGTCTCTTCGCTCAAGTTACACATGATAGAATGAGAGGAAATGGCCTCAAGTTGTGCCGGGGCGGGGAGGTGGGGGAGTTAGATTGGCTATTAGGAAAAATTTCTTCCCTGAAAGGGTTATCAAGCACTGGAACAGGTGGTCCTGGGAAGTGGTGGAGTCACCATCCCTGGAGGTATTTAAAAGATGTGTAGATGAGGAGCTTAGGGACATGGTTTAGCGGTGGACTTGTCAGTGTTAGGTTTATGGTTGGACTTCATGATCTTGAAAGTCTTTTCCAACCTAAGTGATTCTACAATTCTGTAAAATATGCATGGCTTTGAACTCATTCAGGCTAGAGAAGGTCCTCTACTTCTTCACAAAGTATTTGAGTCACTGGGAAAGGGTGGAGGTTTAGTTTAATTGGACTCTGGGTGCCTTCTTTTGAAGTGGAAACTACCTTGACTACCTAAGCAGTCAATTGATAGCACATTCAGGATGTGATTTGTCTTCTCCAGGAATAAATGTCTAAAGAGTGTCAGGTAAGCCAACTCCTCCAAATGTTTCCTTCTTTCCATTAGCTGGAAAGGGACCTTGACTTAATTAGCTCAGCCAGAGCCGCTTAAAAGCTGAATCAAATGAATGCTACCTACTGGTATTCATAAGACCACCACCACAGCACAGCTGTGTTCTAAAAGAAACCGAGTTCTCTTCAGTTGTGTGAAAAGTATGCCTTTGTTCTCAGGAGTTGGTGCTGGACACTGCTTCCAGGAGAGCTGGAAGGACCATCCCTAGTCACACAAGTGAGCACTCCATACTGTGGTGTTTTCTGCTGGGTAACTAAGCGACTTTCTATTAACAGTACAGGATGGCCCTTCTGTGAGATCTAAGTCTTCTTGTGCATTGGACAGGGAATGCAGGGACCCAAATTACAGTTTGGGTTCCACTCAAGTAAGTAAGGTAAGCATTTACATTCTAAGTAGGTCTGGATTTTCACAGCTTCCAGAAAATATTCTAAGGGCTATGAACATCTTATTGGTGTAAATAGATTTGAGTCACGGAGCAGCTTGTATTTAAAATTAACGTTGCCCTGTTTAATTTGTTAAGTAACTACTTAGAATTGAAAAAAAAGAAATAATTGGCATTTACAGAATGCATTTTCTTCTATCCAAGCTACAAAAGTGGAAATACACACTTTGAGAATTTGGTACTGATCTAGTATTGACTATCTATGACTCTTTCTCTGTTCAGTTTTGTTCTGTTGTCAACCAGAATGCACAGAGTTAAATCAGGGGAAATGGCAACAAGGTTGTTAAAGAAAGGAGTGAGAAGGTAGAACAATGACACAGATAAGGCAGCCTAAGGTATACAACTTCAAAGAATTTTAGATATGAGTAGCTCCTGGGCTTTTGGGAGACAAACTGGCTCCGTGTAGGCTGGAACGGGATACTCATCCTAGGGCTATGCCTGGGTTCATCAGAGATCTGAAACTTCAAAGACTTTAGAAAAGGAGAGGGGGCATGAATAGATTAGGAAGGGCTATGAGGGATGAATCAATGAACGCTGACAGTCAGACTGCACGACACATAATGAAACATCATATATGATGAGCTGACTAGGGTGTTGGGTTGTTTTTGTTTGGTTTTGTTTGTTTGTTTGGTTTTGTTTGTTTGTTTGTTTTGCTTTACCTCCAGGAATGAGGTTAGCTCAGTCCAAGGGAAAATCAAAGCATTCATACAGTTCTGTAGATGTTCCTACCTTTCCAGAATTCATGTTTTGCTTTTTGTTTTGCAGATGTGATCACTGCGTCATCCTATAACTATAAATCTGTAGATATGTTTGAGAAAACAATCATGACCAACATCTTATTGTGACTCATAACAAGCCTGGGAGAGTTTAAATTGTGGAAACCCACCCAAAAGAAATGGAGTTAGGGTTTAGCATCTTTAATGTACATTGAGGAATATCCAAAAGAAAAAGAGTTTCAAATATCTATGAACTGTGACACTGACATTCATAATTGCTTCTCTAGGATTACATAAAAAACGCCCAAAAAGTATAAATGTGGATTCTTCTAGGCCTCAGACTCAAAAAGGCAGACTGCAGACTGGCAAGATAGATGTTAAACAATTTAGATTGCATTTGTTTTGTCCAGAGTGTCCTTGTACAGAAGTCATCGATGTTGGGAAACATAGAAAACTGAAACATTACATTGCTTAACCTTTGTTATCTATTCTCTATTAATTTTATTTTTTGTCTATTCTTTATCCAATAAAAGAAGATTTCTTGCAAAGCTATGCTTTGTATTCACAAATGCATAAAGGATTAACTTTGAACTCTCTTTACAGTGTGTTATATTTATTGAGACATATATATTGCTGATCAGCTTCTAGGAAGCACAAATGCCTTTAGGTGAACACTTGTGGCTCTTTTTGGCTCCCTTAATTTTGAGTTGAACAACAAGAGTTGAAGGGGCAACAAATGTTGAAGCAGATTGCTACATGCAGAAAAGTATAGTCAGAATAAAATATTAACTCTACTAACCCAATAATGATTTTTGCTTAAAATGTGCTACCCTAGTCTCTTTGTTCTTCAAAACAATTTCAGCTTCCTTAAAACTGTAGGCATGATAGGCACACTGCAGAATATTTGAGGAATTCAAGAATAGATAAACTATTAAATATGAGCTTTTGTATTTGATTGGAGTCCCTTTTATATCTCTAGCAAACAGCTTATCCAGGCTCTTTAACTCCCATTACATTGCTTCAAAAATCACTGGTGTGAATGGCATTGGGAGTTGGGGGCAAATTTGAGTAATGATAAATGTAAGAATGATATGATTTAAGGGGTCTAATTGACAAGATCTGGAGAAAAGCAGTTTGCTTCCCAAAACAACTTCATAGGGATCCTTAGGGGAAATCCTCTGATGTCTCCTTTCCAGAATTGCAATCTGATTTCCTACTGAAGTACTCGTGCAATTTTAGAGAATAATGGTGAGTTACCTGTAGCTTTTTATTCTATTTTGGAATCTTGCCTGACAGCATTAATGGAAGCATGTTCTAAATTGCACTTAGCAGGAAGTATAGCACAAAAAAATATCAGCATTGCCTGACTAGTTTTGCAAGTAAAGCTGTAAAGATTTTTGCCATACATCATCTGGTCTTCTGAAGTAATGTTGTCAAGGACCTTCAGGTGTTGTTTAAATCCTGTACATGCTTTTTACAGCCAACCAAGGAGAACAGCAATGGAACATAATTTTTGCAAACAGTACTGTAAATGGTATGGCACATTGCACTGGTTACTTTTTGTAAGAAGACATGAGGTACATCTTGCTAGCAAGTGTATAAGCTTTAAATTATTTGATGCCAGTTTATTTATGTGAAAAATTAATTTTCATTCTGATCCTCGCCCACAAGAGTCAAGCAGAATAATACTTTGTTTATTTTATGGGACCATTAACTATAGAATGGTGACTTACATTTCCTATATTTAATCCACAGAACAGAAAACAATCTACAGCCAGGTCTGTTCAATTACTCTCAGTGATTTAAAGGAACATCGTTACCTCCTGCAAATGAAATATCAATATAAGCACTTCAAAAATGTTGAAAAGCTTGATCCTTTCAGCAATTTATTATTTTATTTACAAACATTTTATATTGCTATATATTATGTATCTGTTTGGTTTCTTTGTGGCCTTACTAGAAAAGAATGCAGTGCTGTCTTTAGCTTAACTTAGCTAAATCTATAAATCTAAAAAAAAGTATCATTGACCTCACTGCTGCAGCACCTTCTTGTTCCTGACTGGTATTTTCTTCCCCTCTTTGCAATTTATACAGAAGCAGGGCAATATAGCCCCTTTTGTCCTTACGTCAACATTTACCTAAAGCTACATTTTGCTTTCCTGGATCTTTTTTTTTCCCAGTTGACAGTCAAGTGGCCTTAGCGCACACTCAATGAGAAAAGCACCACCATGTCTCAGTAAGACCATATAACCATGAGTTTCAGAGAAAACCTCTATTGAGGTATGCAGTAGATTAACCATCTCAAAATGAATTAATTAAAATTTCAGTTTGTTGTGGGATAGTTACTAATATCCAGTTCTGAAATTTGAGTTAGCTTTCACCTTTTCCCCTTGAGCTAACCTACCTTTGATGGCAACATCTTGTGTCAGGAGAGACCTCTTTTGAGGACACCTGTTGATCTGGACTAAATTGATGGAAAATAGAGATTCCATAGTATACCTCTGGGGATATTATAAATAGAACTGTTCTATTCATATAGAACATATCTATATGAATTATATAATAAGAATATTCTTATAATAAGAATATTATA
>NW_010166047.1:0-52953 GCF_000695765.1 Mesitornis unicolor
TCCCAAGTGGCCAGCCCCTCCTTCTATGATCAGTAAACTCTCCTCTTCCACCTAAGCCTACCCAGCAGTTCCCTGTTTAACCAAGCAGGTCTCCTGGCTCCTTTCCTTGACTTCCTACGTGTCGGGATGCTCCGATCTTGAGCTTCATAGAAGCAGTCCCTGAATGCTACCCAGCTATCTTGGGCCCCTTTACCTTCAAGCAGCTTTGCCCATGGGATTTCCCTTAGCAATTGCTTGAAGAGGTCAAAGTTTGCCCTGCTGAAGTCCAGGGTTGCAACTCTGCTTGTTATTTTGTTTCTGCTACATGAGATCCTGAACTCCACCATTTCATGGTCACTGCAACCAAGGCAGCCCTCAACCTTTACTGCTTCGACCAGACCCTCCTTGTTAGAGAGGATGAGATCCAGTCTAAAAGCTGTAGAGCAACTTCTTACAAGGGCAGGTAGTGAATAGGACAAAGGGTAATTGCTTTAAACTGGAAGAGGGTAGATTTAGACTAGATATTGGGAAGAAATTATTTACTGTGAGACACTGGCACAGGTTGCCCAGGGAAGCTGTGGATGCACCCTACCTGGAAGTGTTCAAGGCCAGGTTGGACAGGGCTTTGGGCAATCTGGTCTGGTGGGAGGTGTCCCTGCCCGTGGCAGGGGGGTTGGACTGGATGATCTTTAAGGTCCCTTCCAACCCAAACCATTCTGTGATTAGGGATGTTCCATCTTTTTTGCAACTGGAATGAAAATTTTAAAAAAAATGTTTATATGTACTTTTAAATAAAGAATCCAGAATTGTGCAAGTATGGAAAGCCTCATCTGGACTAGTACTGCGAGACCTCTCAAGAGTCACTAATGCTTTTCAACCATTTCTGTAATGAGGAACAGTGATCTAATTAGAGGGTCCTTGAAAACAGTATTTTGATGGAGGAAGGGACCTTGGCTGACTGTAAAGTGCAGGGAAAAATGTGTAACTCCCTTAACTGCACACAGAGAGAGAAATTGATGGAGCTCCTGTTCCAGGAAGGGATCACAATGTCAAGATCACACTTAAATGCTTGAAAGCCGCCTCTTGAAAACAGAATCCAATCTCATGTGCTACACACAGCAATCTCCCTCAGCCCCATTTCAGCCAAGCTCGCGGTGTTTTCTGGAAGGATGTCTGGCGACAGGAACAGGACAAGCTGATGGCAGGTTAGCACTGTGATATGCTGAGCCTGATCCAACTCCTATTAAATTGAGTGGGAGCAGACTCGGCCCTTAAATGCAGGAAATATTTTATTGTGAAGTATCTGCATGATGGCTGCCAGGTAGATCAATAAGGGCTTCCACTGCTTCCTGCCGCTCACCTTTGATGAGTGCTAGATTTATAACAAACCCACAAACTAAAGCCAGCTCATTTGGTCTGCCCTGATGGCAGCTGCTGCTGGAGATAAGACAGACTTTATTGCCTTGACTGGCTGGATAAGGAAGAAGAGTTATCTGCAGAAAGGTTAAGAAATGAAAGTTTTTGCAGTTCTCTAGCCAATTTGACTGTGGCTTCAGAAGGGCTCACATTGTGGCTTTAGGGATGGAGGAGAAGGGTTTGTTTGTGCAAATATTAAAGAAAAATTAATGAGGTTTATTTCAGAAAGAAGAAATACGATATGTTTAAGGATTAACCTGTCATGTCAGATGATCTGTGTATAAATCCAAACCAAAAATCTGTGTGGTGAATGAAGAGCCTTGCGATGCTCTTGAGCACGGTCACCTCTGGAACACATGAGGCTCGGGCATAGCTGTAGCAAAGAGGCGTCCCAGCATCTGCAGAGCAGCAACACCAGAATAGGCAGCAGCAGTGAAACATTAACGCTGTCAAAAACATTAGTTGAAGTTGTGACACAAAAACGCTGCTGCTTTGCTTAATGTCTGTTCTGTACGAAGGAAGTAGTTCTAAGCAAAAAAGAAAATAAAGTGCTCTGCAACTTGTGTTTGTTTGCAGTGTCTCATGTGATGGGGTGCAGCATGCTAAGCAGGTAAAAGGGAACGTATTTGTCGAGGCAGTGACAATTAAAGTGTGGTGGTAGTATTAGGTTGTGTGCGTTGTTGTTGGCATAGCTGAACTGGGAGTCAAAAAGATTGAGCTTTGCTCCACACGCACCCCTCCAAGTCTCTGCTTGCTCATTTGACTGTTCCCTTCTCTTAAGTCACAAAAGGAGATGTGTTTTGTTTCACAAAGCTCTCCAGACTCCTTCAGGGTCAGTAGACTGAGCATACTTTAGAGATCCCAAATGTCAAGGAGCAGGGAGGAGTAGTGAAAGATTTTAAGGGCAGGAGGACCTCTCCTTGTAAGGCTGCTGCTGGACACCAGGCCATGTCAGAACATGTCACATCGCTCACTGAAATGGGACTTGTCTTCTTCCTTGTTTAAAAAGAAGGGGGTAAAAGTGTGTGGGAAGAGAGTGTAAACTGCCTTATTAAATATAGATGATGTCTTGTTATATATAACATCATAATATTTGTGTGGTATCTGTGGCTTGGTTTCTGCCCATAGGCTTACATGCAGCCCCACTTACTGGGAAATGAGTTCACGCATTTAGAGTTTCCACGGAGGGTGCAGCGCAAGGAGGTTGGAAAGAGGATGCTCTACCGTGACTTCAACATGACTGGCTGGTAAGACTGTGTCCTTCTCAGCAAGGGGTCAGCCTTCTCCGAAACCCATGCATGCTTTGTGTGTGTCTTTGATTAGTGTAAACTGCATCAAACATGGATGTGTATACCCCTGTACTAAAGGGAAAGGTATTTCCTACTTTCAGATATATTTTTGTTACAAGTAAGTGTTTTAAGTAAGTTGACCTTTCTCCAGAGCCAGAACCTTGGTTCATTTTAATGTGTGAGCACTCAAAGCAGAGCAAACACATAAAGGGGAAGACACGCCAGGGGTCTTCCTGAAAGCTACACAACTTTCCTATCTTGGAAGTGGCTTTTTATAAAATCTGGATCAGTGGGCCATCATGCCTTTGCATGCTAAGGAACACTTGCAGAAGGGAAGAGCTGCCTTCCATACTCCAGTGCAGCTGACCCCTGATTTGAGTAACCCTTGAGGAATTGTTTTAGAGATGGGCCAGCCTAAAATGAAAAAGTTTGAATGAACAGCATTGACTCAATGAAGTGAAGACAGGAAGAATGATGAGGTTTTTGTCTCTGGCTAAATGTCTTTATTGTTTTGTATTGGTTTAAGAGACTTCTTCTCAAGTGACTCCCACTCCCTTAGAGACACCCTAATCCTTGCTGTTTTGGGCTCTGTGTGTGATCTGTGAAAGCAAAGACCCTATACATGCAAATGTATATATGCAAATTCACTTCCAAGCTGTTTGTGTTTCAGCATCCTTAGCAGGATGGGGAGGGAAGAATGGAGGGGATTAAAAAGCCTGTACTCTTGTATGTTTGGAGACTTGGATGCTCATATGCAACTACAACTCCACATGCTTCTGATTTGTCCCATACTTTATAGACCATAAATATAATGATGTTTCAATGGCAGAATAATGATAAAAGTTTAGTTTTAATCTGGAGTGTTTGTACAGAACATGTTAATCTGGGAATAACTATCACTGTCCATCATCTTGAACAGCTGCTAGTATAATATGCAGTCTCACCCTGAGAATGATGACTTCACATTTTAAAAGGGCTACAGGCATGAGCAAAAGAAGAGGAACAGAATGAGAACGTTGGATCAACTGAGGACTTAAACAGCAAAACACTTGGAAGATCATGAGACACTTTCCCAGTTTCTGCTATAGGAGTTTTCTTAATAAACTCCTGAATGTCTCTAAAGACATCAATAGAGAATGGCTTTATGTAGACTTCCAAAAGCTCTTTTTCAAGATGTGAGATGCTACTGGGAATTAAAAACAAAACAAAACAAAAAAAACCCAACCTTGTAATTTGGGGGACAGCTCCAGAAGTAGCATAGGCCAAGAGCTTCCTGAGAGGAGGGTAAGAGCAAAATTCTTTCATCATGGCTGGAAGGCAAAGAGGGTTTCTCCAGGTTTGTGAGAGCTGTTTTCCATTTCCCCAGTTGTTTCACAGTCTGGAAAGGAAATGAGGTTAGAATGATTGAAGTTGCAGCATTGGCAGGTGACACCACAGCTCTTTTCCTAATAAACAAGGAGGGCCATGAGGAAGTGCAAAGAATTAAGTTATTTACATCAATGGATATCACAGTGACCAAATTTGGTATCAATAAATACCAAGTAAAGCATGAAGAGGAAAAGATTTGCGCACGTTACAGGTTCCAAATGAAGTTGAGAGCCATGTCAAAAAGCTCAGTGGAAGTTTTGCTTACTGTGATTTTTTTTTTCCAGTCAGAGTCACCAGTGGAAGGCTGGGATGCGTACAGAGTTGGAATGGTTAAAAATTAAACAGAGAATTCCGTATATCAGCTTGTACCTAATTTGTGAATCTGTGCATAGCACTTCACCTTTTTCAAAATGGTTATTGCATAGCTAATACTGTTTGGTATTAGAAGAAAGATAAACAAGAAGGAATGCAAATTTTAAATGTAAATAATGAGTAAGCTGGGTAAATCTAAGCGGATGGCAGATTTGATTCAATGTATTGTTTTTCAGTACTGGTGTGTGAACCCCGTTAACTCTAGCATATGGCAGGGGGGAGAAGAGAGTTTATTTTCCTGTTGATTTTTCTGAATTTCCTGAAGTGTAGGATACATGTTGATCCAGTTACACATTCTAAAATGGTCAATGCAAAAATTACCACCAGTTTAGCACAAATATGCCTAGCTGTAAGCAGTTATTCCAGCATAAGTACTTAAACAGTGACTTGAAAATTCAAGTCTGAATTCACCTCGGTGTTGTCCCAGGCAGAGGTGGCCTGTGCCAAGCAGAACCGTGTGGAGGCTCTGATGAGACTCTCTCTCCCTGCTGTTCCTTTTGACCTCTGGCTGGAAGTGGAAAATGGGGGCTGCGGTTTTGTCCTGAATGTGAAAATCGGAATCTTTTATCTGTTCCATAGCCCACAGCTCGTACACCAGTTACCTCTTTCTTTGTTCACCTCAGGACAATAAAATGGTGAGGGGAATTGCTCTGTCACCATACATTTATCTAAATCAGAGCCCTTCTGAATAAGGATCCATTTCTTTTTGTAGGGTGCTTGCCCAAAGGAGTCTTGTTTTCCATCAAATTGTGTGCAGTGATCTCCTAAAGCAGAGGAGAAGCAATCTATTTCTATTTATCTAAAAGTCTGGGTCAATCTTAATGGCTGAGATTGTGGACAAGATGTTAGATTTCCAGCTTGGTGGGCCCTCAGAGGTGATGGTTTGAAGTGACTGGTGTTTCACAGTGGCCATTTTCCGCTTCAAGGGTTTTGCTTCTATTTTCTTGCCTTTCTAATTCCCAAATTTAACTGCTGCATCAAGACACAGTGGCTGAGGACACGTCTGTTCTGCCTTTGTTTCTAAGGACAGTATCTATCGTGGAGACTAAATTAGCATATATATTCCTTTTCTAGAAAACGTCAGATGGAGCTTTGGCCGGCCAGAGCTTGATACACTAAACCGCTGCCAGACTTTCATCACTTGCAATGCAGAACATCAATTGTGTGAACCTTTTTTTGGTCAGTGACTTCACTGTGTGTTGACATTTACCTGTACATGTAGAGAGGTGCAGGTGACGAAACAGGCACTTTTACAGTTAATTACTGGCTCATTTAGTGAGAGAGTGTAAAACCCTCTCTGCTCTGATGTTTCCTCAGGAAAATGAACTGGTTTAGAATTCAGGACACTTTCTGTGTTTTCTGTTTGAAGCTGCATGATTTTCTTTTTTTTTTTTTCTTCATTTTTACCCTTCTCTGGTGCTCTGGAGCTTTTCAGACTCTCAACAATGGCTTGGCTTGCCCAGCCATTGGATTACAAAAGGTTATTGTCTTTGGGTCTGTCATAATGCACTTGGCGTTTTTCTTTTTCTTTTTTCTTTTTTTTTTCCCCTCGTGTGAAGTTTCCACACTGGCTTTGTCTCAGCAGCCCACAGTGGTAGCAGAGCTGCCAAGTTTCCCCACAGCATTAGGACAACCACTGATCCAGCAATGTGTACCGCATCGCTAGTCCAGACTGCGTGTAACTGCTTTGAGACCAGCCTTTCCCTTCTCCCTTTGGCTCTCTCACCCTCTCTCCTTTCTTTGCAGTGGTGGCTGGGATGAGAAATCTTCTGTGTTAGATATATCTAAAATAAATCACATTTAGGTGGGAGCTGCCCCTCTTGTACCCTCGCCCCACACATGCTGTGGTTGAGCAGCCATTGCAAAGCACGTACTGTAGCTGGCAAGGCACCTGAAGAGCTGTGTCTCCTGCTGACCAAGCCTCCGAGCTGTCTCAGGCCGTAATTTGCTGGCAGATGTTTGTGTTACTGACAGTCTTTCACAGCTGGGGCTCTGGGCTGGGGTTTGCAGGCCTGTGGCTTGCAGAGGTTAAATGTGTATTGAGGAGAGGGTAGTTCTGGTGGCTTGGACAAGTCCTGGCAACAGAAGCATCAGGGAAGACTCGATGGCCACATAGGCAAAGTGCTGCCAGGGCTAAAAAAGGGGTGTAAGTAGCCTGAGGTAGAAATATATGGGGGAGAAAAAAACCAGACTTGATGATAACTGCTCCTTTAAAGGGCTGCACAGAATTAGTATTCTCTGTCTCCACCTTTTATTTAAAAGTTAAGACACAGCTGATCAGGTTTTCTTTACTCATGGGTAAACCCAGTGTGAACAATTTTGAAGTGCTTTGCTCTTACTGTAACCTAGACACCCTCCCAGAACCTGGTTTTCTATCTTACTGTGTCCCTCACTGGCACAGTGGCTCCTTCCAGGACTCCCCTCTCAGGATCCCGTGGGGCTGGAGGAGCTGTACAGTGCTGCACTTAACCAGAAGCATCCAGAAGGCACCACCAACTGGCATCGGCTTTTGTGGTTTCAAAATTAATTTTTTTGCCCCTGCTTGGAATGCAAACAGTGACCTTCCTGCTGCTCACATTGAAGTGAAGTTCTTTAAATGCTTGTTTCCAGATCAGAGCTTTAGCTTTTGGGCTTGACTTTAGGGTGGCAAAAGAGTCTAGATAACGAGTCCATTTTTGGACCGGATTTGCTGACAGCTTGCTTTGCCCTCCAGGAGCACGCAGAGTTGAGCTGCATCACGTTAAAAATGGTCTGAGGTGGTGTAGCACCCACCACGTGTCGTGGGCTGAAGCCCAAGGTGGCGGCAAGCAGGGGAATTGGGCGCTGCCTCTGAGCAGGCTGTATGTTTCCCTCGCCAGCTCGTGTCTGTGTGTCTGGCAGAGGGGAGCTGTGGCACACGATTTGCCACCCCAGGGTCAGCCCGTGCTGAGGAATCGCGTGATTTATTCCAAAGCAGAGAAGCTGGTACCCTGGGGCGAGCACTAAGCAAAACCCATTTTATTCTAGAGTCAATATTGTCCACTGCCTGGAAAGCTGCCAGCCTTCTCTGCGCTCGCCCTTTTCTCTCCAGCAGGGAAGGTCTTTCAGCCTCCAAGCATCTGATTAAAAAAGCAACTTCACTTTTCAAGCCATTTTATTTTGTTTGGGATGGATGCCTTTTGCTTTCATTGTGCAGCCTGCCTTGCCGTCTGCGGTTCAGACTCCAGCTCACAAAAACCAGGCTCTCATTAATCACTTACTGGGGATCCAGAATACCCCGGTGAGAGCCAACGTACATGTTTTGCTTGGTAATGTGTGAGCTGATTTGAACAAATATTGCCAATGCGGCTGCTATCTTATTCTTTATTGCTGGGCTCGATGTCCTCTGACAGCGCGTTCAGGTAGCCTGCCCAAGGAGTGCCTGAGCAGATTGAGAAATGCCACAAAAAATGCTTTATGGAGCAGATGCTCGCGCTGCACCCCCGTTTAATATAAATTGATTTATTGAATCAAGCGCAGAAGCCCTGCTACAGAAACCTCGGGCTATATCCTCTGGAGAACCACCTAATAAAACAGCCCCAACTGACACTCCTCATTAGCTTTTCCACCGATCCCAAGGCAGTATTTAAAGTGACAGTGTCCCTCTTTTCGGCCTGAATTTATCTGCTGGCTAATGCCTGTGGGTCTAATTAGCTTAGCATTATTAGTCTTATTCAGATAAGCTGCATTTCCTAACAGCTTGATTCCAACTTGTAAAAAGTAATTGGAAGTCTGCAAACCCTGTGCTGTAACCTGCTTGATTGCACCTTTTAGCCAAATTCATGTAATTTACAGAAAGTCATCTTTTCTTCCCCTCTCACTTTTTTAATTGAGCTTTTTTGTCTAGCGAAACCTTCTGTGCATCTTCTGTTGAAATCCTGGCTGTATTGTTGTGTTTGAGACCTCAGCCGTATCCTTTGTACGATCGACAGGGAGAGATCAAATTTTAATTTCATAATTACTTCACAAGAAAGCAGCCGTTTCCCCAGTCATGCCTGGTATTAATTTCCTCCCAGCAACTTATATTTTCATAATTTAATGATTATGGGCCACCTTTGCAGCACTGGGCCCTTTCTGGAGAAGGGAGAGATAGGATGTCATTTTTGCGGCAAAAAGTATAATCCACAGCCACTTCCCTTCTGTTTTTTTGGTCTTTGCTCTCGTCTCATTGCGAGGGAGCCTGGAGCGGGATGAGGCGGGCCGTGCCGTGCCTTTCTGGTGTGTGCAGCCAGAGCAGCTTGCCGGGTTATGCCTGGGTGTCTGGGGTGCAGCTCTGCGATGATGAATGGCTGTTTGCAATGTGCATGTTATGCATCTTTTCAGGATTTGCAGCCCTCGCTGCAGGAGCAGCGGGAGGTGAAAGCTGACCTGCTGTGTGCAGCACATCTCCTGACAGTGATGAATGGCTCTGCTCTCCCCAAGTGCACACATGCCACAGGAGCTGAGCCAGTGTCTTCAGGGCAGGAGAAAGCAGAAACAAGAAAGTAATGGTGCTGCAGCAAAAGAGAAAACTTAAGTCTGGGGTAAAGCTCTTTGTGAATGTCCTCTCTGAGGCCAAGTGAGCCCGACACGAATGAGAATGGTCTGAGTTGCATCTTGCAGAGGCATCTCCTTCTGGAAGCAGTGTGGCTAAGGCCTGTCTCTGTGTGGCTGTGCATCTCTGCTTGGGCTTTGCTTTGGCGCGAGATCAGGTGCTGCCTATGCAAGGGCAGACAAAAGGGCAGTCTCTTTTATCAGAAAGAAACCAAACTGAAATGAAGTAATCTTCAATCTAAAAACCCAAGCAAAACCAACTCTTATGCCTGGTAAGGTGAAGTCTCTTCCCCAGCTGCACAAATTTGACGTAACCTCAGCTGGGTCCCTAGGAAATCCTCTTTTTTCTGTTGCCACCCAGGATTGATTTATGGCTTTGCTCCTGGCTGAGAGGATGCCCCTTGCTCCTCGGAGGAGTTTCCAGTACTGCTGTGGGATGGTGAGGTCCCTGCTTGCTGTGTCTCACTGCCTGCCCCATCCTATGCTACAGTGATCTTTTGCAGAAGGGTTTGCTTCGTGATTCCTCCTTAACAGCAACCTCCTTTCCTTCCAGAGGATCCCAGCTAACAAGTGTGGAGCAGGCATTGTGAGGGTAACGTGCAGTCTTTCTGCTGTCTGCTTCACCACATCGCTTTAACAAGAACTACACCAAAATGTGAATTTACAAACAGTTTTTCTGTCCATCACAGTGCGTTAAGCCTGCTGTGTTAACAGCCTGCTTCCTTTACTCCTCTGTCTTCAGAGAAAATTGCTGACAAACCTTCCTGTTTGTCTTTTAAGTGTAGAGAGATAAAGTAAATTATAAGAAGCCTCAAGACAGCAAATTCTCTGGGGAAAAAAAAAGACCTGGACTGGTGAGACTTGCAGGTCATGGATCCACTCAATGTGCAGCTGCAGCGTCTGCACACAGTTCCTGTCACTCGTGGGTGGTGGAAGCTCAACTGGTCACAAGCAGTGGATGAAAGCACTCAGAGTACGCTTGCTCTGTCCCTCCCAGACTTGAGCACAAAAGCAGCAAGAGAGGGTGCTTATAAATACCTTCAGTTAATTTTTTCCCTGATTTGTCCTCAGCTGCATTTCAGGAGGTGCCTGAGAGAAGATGCCAGTGCTGGAATCTTTAAAATGAGCTGGCCAAGATGGACAGAGTTTGTTTTGCTTAGGAATTACTTCCACAGCAGTGTGTGGTGCTGGAGGATATGTCCTCTCCAAATTCCAGACTCTGTTTTAGGACCATACAGGACAGTGAAGGCTCCCTGGAGGTCCAGAGCTCCCATACTGGTCTGATTTGACCAAGCCAGAAATCATACATGTATACAAGTCATGCTGAGATACTTTATTTTATTTCGTTTATTTAAATTTGTAGATGACAGAACTGGCATTTGCAGAATGAAGCATTATACAGAAGATGTTTCTGAATTTTCTGGGGAAAACGCAGGTTTTCAAGCTTGAATGTTTTCCTCTTCACCTGAAAGAAATCCCAGGACAGCGTCTTGGTTTAGAGTAGATATTTCCCTAAAAATTGTTTTGTGCACATATGCACAAAACAGTCGGTTGTCTTTAATTGATTTGGGTTTGCCATCATCTTTTTTCGTAACAAACGTTACTATAGTTTGTGTGCTTTTATTATCTTTGTTTATTGTAGTTTTGCCTCATTAAAGTGTGTATCAGATGAGTAATAGGGGAAAGATACTGAGGTACTGGAACATTAAAGCTAACCTACCTAGAGGGTACTTAGTATCAGTCTGGATTTGGAGATC
This sequence comes from Mesitornis unicolor, assembly GCF_000695765.1. Lineage (NCBI taxonomy): Eukaryota > Metazoa > Chordata > Aves > Mesitornithiformes > Mesitornithidae > Mesitornis > Mesitornis unicolor. The sequence continues at coordinate 10,733 of NW_010166047.1, forward strand.
CTGACTCTGCAGAAGCACATATGTGTAAAGACATTTTTTAAAAACTATGGCTGCTTCAAGGCATATATTGCGTAATTTTCAGTGGCTCTGTACCTAGCCTGTGCTGCACATCTTTTCTTGGTAGTAAGCACACATGTGTACTGGTTTGGTTCCTGTAGTTCAGTAGGCAGTGCAGATAAACAGTTCCTTTTGGGTTGGTGATTTAAGCTCTGTTATCCAAAGGGTTATTTCCAAACCGCTGATTACTTGTGTGGGAGGGGGGAAAAAAGCCAGTTTCTATCAAGTTTTGTGTTGCTCAGGGATTAAAATCTGATTTTCTGTCGGTTTGACCAAGTTGAGCTTGGACAATGGGAGCTTGGTTGGTTAGCTGGGATAGCTTTGTTGTGAGGTTTTTTGAGGGGGAGTGGAGGGGTGTTTGAGGATGGTTCTGGGTTTGGATTTTTTTTATAGAGTGCTAGGAAAGCAGTGCTAGGAATACAGTGAATCTACAAACCTGTCTCAAAGGAGAGCCTTCATCCCTGTACTCAGTACGAAATAGGACATTTCTGAAGCCGTGGTAATTTTTCTTTCTTGCTTGCTTGCCACAAGTGGGTTTTGCTCTGTGCTTTAAGCTAAAACCCTTTGACTATTCTTTTAGCTCTTCCTTTGGTTTATTTTTCAGTTTGCTCTCGGGTATCATTAGCAGGGATGTGAAATACAGACAAACTTTCTAAAGCCAAGTGCTATGGAAAAGCAGAGCAGAGAGCCTGGATTCCCCCGTCATTCACAGAACTGAGCCTTCCAGGTTAGGGTAGGTTGCGTTTTTGCCACCATCTGCTGTGCCTGGGGATCCCAACACAATACTTTCCAGGACCAGTAACCTTATACCGTTTGGTGTAAAAAAATAAAATAAAATAAAAATATATCTATAATGTAGATTTTTTTTTATTTTTTGGCTTTGTCAACTTCTACTCTTACGTGAATATGTGCTTTCAGAAGGCCAATTTTAAGAACAAATTGTATGGCAAGAGAACACGTAACACATGTAAGAAATTATCTAGGATTTTGGCTCTGAAATCTGTATTTGGGACCTGACCAGTTTTTCAAGTTCTGACCCAGCAATATGCAGGTAACTTTGATAATCTTTTACTTAAAGAGCACAAATGACCTCAGCACTGAAGCAAACTTCTTCCCTAGATTGTCTTGTGCATTTAGCAGCTTCTGGTGACTTTTTTGCCATGTATTTAGAGCAGACTCCAGTTAGCATATGAGTAACATCATGTCAGTCCTAGTTCTTTCGTTCTGACATCTCTTTTGGCTCCCAGTGCGATTTGGCCCGATTTTCCAAAATGTTGATCCTGAGTCCAAATGTAACTTTGTGGGTGGTACATATGTCAAGCCCTAGTTCAGTATTTTTGGACAGCAGTAGCATTTCATAATTCTTTTGAAATGAAAAGAAGAAATGAAGCTAACTGAAAAAATCGCAGCTAGATGTAGCTGGGCACAAGCTCGCCTTTTCTACTCCCCCCTCCACCTCCCTGTTTTTCCATTTGGAAAAAGAGGTTTACGTGGCAGAAGCACTTGACAGGATTCAGGCACATTCAGAGCAATAGCATATCCTTGTGTTTATAACCTGTCTTGTCATGCCCTGGTGGTGGCCACTGAGACCTCCTGGGATGCAGATGAGGAAGATGGGGAGAGGGAAAGGTTGCAGCCCTGTGTTGGTGTTTGCTAGAGCAGTGAGCTAGGCTGAATTACGTAGGTGGCTGAATAAGGCCATGTTGGCACTAAGAAAGGCAAACAACCCCCTCAGGTTCTCCGTATGTCTGTGTTTGATATACCTACTGCCATATTATATCTTTATATACAGCACACTCTAAACAGCACAGGAAGGTATAAATACAACTTTATTACATAAAATCAAGTTAAATAGTCCAGAAGGTTGTAGCCTGTGTGAAATAAACACACGTATGAAGTACAGGAGGTTTCACAGGGCATAAATCAAAATGAACTTCATAGCTTCCTTCCTTCCGTCTCCCCATGCAGTTGCTGAGCTGCTCACGGAAAAGCTGTCCTTCATTCTTCCCTTGCAGCAAACCACAGGCTCATATATTATTAATTGTGTTTCACTGGTAATGCAGTACATAGGTACATTTTCTAGAGTGTCTCAGGTTGCTTTTCAGTGTTTCTGTGCCAGCTCCACTGCTGTGGTTGTAGTTCTGAGCATTGTTTTTCAAGTGCTGATAATTTTTCAGGCAATAGCAACGTCAACAGAAAAGGCATGTTTGAGATGAGTCTTGACACCCAAGTTTTGAGCCCAAGAGGCGATTTGCTGTGAGAAGACACAAAATAAATCACAGTAGCCCTCTGGGCCTCCTTCACTTAGTCACATAGCTTCAGGAGGTGACAGGCTAGCCAGCTGCCCTTCCTAATCCGCTGGTGAAACAAGTTAGCGTCAGCCTTTTGCAACATGGCCTCTTCTAGCATCCTTGCACCGTTGTGTCACAGTTGAAGGCCCTAGGGACAATGGTCCTTATGGTGCTCCCATAAAAGATGCTGGACTCGGCAGTGGAGACCGTTCTTTTGAAGGACACGAGCCTAAATGATGCCTCTTTCACCCTTTCTTTTTTCCCCTTCTTCCTAAAGCAATCAGTGTGAGGTGCTATGAAGGAGAATATAAGAAAGGAGGGGAGAGAGGGAAGAGAACTTGGTTCCTGGTTTTTGGCTGCTTACAGGACAGTATGTGCTTCAATCTGAAGGATTTGTAGTTGTCTTGCAGATAATACAGTCTGTGGGTAAAGAATGGTTTCATTTTTCCTTTAAAAAGGGAGCTGCAAATAGTTAAGTCACATCAGCTTAGTCTTGTTTGCCATTTGTAACAAATATGTACAAAAACTTGAAAATCCAATAAGAATGCTTGTCTTGTCGGGCTTATGGTTTGATTACTCCTTTGACTGATACCCAGTGTGGACTCAGCTGATCCCCTTTCTTGATGTCAGTTCACAACTGGCTTTACATAAGGAGTAGGAGAGATTTCAGACTCCTCCTCAAGTAGGTTTTGCCGGGTCTCCCAGCAATGTAGGACCAGCTGGAAGCTTTGGGACATGTTCATGAGCAGTCAGAGATGGTAAAATTCTTCCTCCACGTTCAAACCAAGATATCCAAGTTGGTGAGTGAGGCAGAGACGTTAGCTATTCCCTGTTGGAAATAAAGGAAAGAGCAGGAGCAAAGTCCATGACTGACTCATCCCTGCCAACAAAATGCTATTCTAGGATTTAAACATCAGGGAAGTTTTATTATGCTGGTTACTTGTAGTGATTTGTGCCTTTTTATTTGGTTTAAGAGCAGTCTGTTTGCCCTTTCCAGTACAAAAATGCCATTTCAATGCCTTCTCTGTATTATCTTATAGAGATGCCCAAGTGTCATGGTTATGCACTCAAGATATTCTTGACTGTGTGCTCTCCCATGGAGCACCCACTCAGTGTGTTTTGCAAACCTCACGTGGTTCCATTTTGAGATTTCACACATAGTGATGCTTTGTAGTACGGGAGCAGAGTCCTCCACTACTGTTTCTTCTTTGTATTTTGGTTGCTTTTCCTTTTTTCTTTTTCTCCCCCTAAACCCTGATATGGGTCCTACCTGTGATTACTGGGAAATGTAAAGGTGGGGATTAAATGTCTGTGCTACGTCCTTTGAGTCTGAGGTTTGCCTAGGTGATGCAGCACGTATAACTACGTAATACACCACCATTTATTGATCCCAGGTCTATGCTATATTTTGGTGAAGCATGAGGCAGTTTGATTACAGTATAGGATTTCACCCCTGATTTTTAATTTCCTGCTGGTTTGTGTCACAGCCTTAACATTGTTTAAACCTGATTCAATGCGACTCCCCAGAGCTCAAGCAACCAGTTCGGCTGGAGTGCCACAAAGCAGGGGCTGGCGGTGGCTGGCAGAGGACCCACTGCAGCCCCTTCCCTCATCCTGCCTCTCCCTTCTGCTTTGGTAGGGAGCGCTGATTCATATGCTCAGGGGATGATTTTGGAATCACCGCAAGGGCTTTGGGCAGAGACGGGCCAGGTGGGAAGGACAGCACGCAGGGCTGGGGAGTCACCGGGGAGTGACAAAGTGACAACTTTGTGGTATGAAGGGAAGCGTGTGCCTCTGAGGGGGATGTACTTCAACCAGAGAGGGTCCCCAGCACCTTGGCTGAAGCATGTGTTACACAAACCACGGGATTTTGCAGTTTGTGAGAATGACAGCTGTCTATTTTTTTAAATTTTATTTCTCACTGGCAAAATTGCTCACCTTCTCACCTCATCAGTGTCAACAGCTGGATGTGGAAAAGGTAGAGTATGCAGGCATGAGGTAAACAGAATCAGAACACGAGCATTTACTTCTCTTGGCCATGGAAAAGCTGCTGTGAAATGTGAACTTTGACAACCTCGACTGGTGCAGTCAAGGTCAAATAAGCACTAAATATCCTTCCAGCACTCTTCAGCATGTGAAGCTTGTCTTGGCTTAAGCAGTCGTGAAAGATGGGAACAGGATTGGAGAGCTCTTTCACACTTTGTGTACACATCCTGCCGTTGTTTACCATCTCATCTTGACAGTGTGAATCTAGTCATTGGTTGGCTTCTTGGTGGGTTTGGGTTTGGTTTTTGTTTTGGTTGGTTGGGGTTTTTTATGACACTGTATGACACTACAGCTGCTGCCATAGCCAGCAATATCTTACCTGGTTAGGATGTTATTCAGTCCACCTCTTTTTCCTCACAGGCAATAGGAGCAGCTTAGCATGTTAGTTATTTCCTTGTGTTCACTTTTTGTTTTGGTGAAAGGGATGATTCTTTAGGGAAAATCTTTCCACAGAAAAAGAAATTTACATCTTGGTTCAAAGACAGAGTAGGAAAAATATTTTTTTTTTTTTTAAATCACGGCTGCTTGTTTCAGGCACTGGGTCACTGATTGAGTGCAAACTTTATAAACGTTTTTTGTCCTCCTCCCACAGGGCATACAAAACCATTGAGGAAGATGACTTGAAGTTTCCTCTTATATATGGAGAAGGCAAGAAGGTGGGCACATTTGCTTTCCTCAGACCAAAGGAAGAAGGAATTCTGTGCTGTTTACTACTCAGTTTAGCCTGTGGCAATCCAGTGTTTTCCACTCAGTATCTCTTTATTTTATCGTTTTGACAGCTTGAAAGAATATCTTGGTGCTGTCATAAATCAGTCTCATGTCTGGGGGGCGGTGGGGGGAGCTCAGTATACTAAAAAGCATTTTTACAGCAACCATAGTAATTTGCCATTCCATTTGCTTTTGTTTTTCTTTTATTGTAAGTAGGCTACAATGGAACCATCGCCTTAAAATGTTCCTGGTTTCATTGTAAAATAAAACTGGGCGGAATGAAATTAGCAAAATACCTCATGTTTGCTGAAAACAAAGCACTAGGATATTTAATAACATTTTGGAGTGCTTTTGAGATGCAAAATCCTAATTTAAGAAAGCGAGGGATCAGGACAGGATTTGAGAAGTATGTAACACACCTTAACTGTATCATGTTTAGCTAGTGTATGTGAATTCACTATTGACTTTTTCTGATGTGAATGCTGATAGCTTTACTTGAAAGGAAGAAGTGAGCTGTTCTATTTGAGTGTACTTTGTTTCCAGCTCCGTGATTAAGAACAGTGAGATCATTAGTGCTGATCCCAGCAAGCTTAGCTGGATGCAGCAACAGGATCAATATAAGGACGCAGTGGTGTCAGTTTGCCGATATTGGTATGCTTGCTGTGTTTCTAAATAGTGTTCCCCTGCTGTATTAGGTTCTTATCTCAATGCAAAAATGCACACCTTTCAAAATTAGTCCAAGTTTTGAAGGTTCAGATCTGCAGCTTATCTCTGAATTTGGTTAGGTTTATAATTATTTGCAAAATGTTTCATGCACATCTTTTTAATTTACTTTTTTACTGCCTTATGGAGCCAGGGGTTAGTGAGGCAAAATAATCTTGCACCAGTTGCTTGCCGTTACTGATGCTGGGAGCTCTCTTGCTCAGAAGCTGCTGCAGCTAAACTAGAGTTTGGGGGAAGTGATGTGTGCAGAGAGCGAGGCTCCCCCTGAGGCAGTCAGCCTGGTCAAACCTTGGAGAAACGCTAATGAAGAAATGCCAAGCACCTCTGGGGAAACAGCTGTTGCAGAGGAGGTGACTGGGAAAGGAGATGGTAGACCTGAGGTAACAGCAGACCTGCCCTGGACCGGCTCTCCACAGAGGAGAGCACTGTGGTCAGTGCCACTGTCACCTGCGTGTTAAGCAATTGAAGGTGGCCTTTGGCACTCTTCCTTGGTGGAAGGAGCATATGGTAATACGTCAATAGGAAGAAGCGGGTGAGTAATTAGGCTCCTCATCGTTTTTATAAAACCTGTTTACTACCAGTATAATTTGCTGAAGGAATGCTCTCGTAGACTGGGGACAGTGAGGCGGCTGGGTTAGGTTTCCGTAGTCCCAGTCCCTTACAGATTGTCCTAATCTAAGATAGGTGTATGCAGACTGGGATGTGGACACATACAAAGCTTGAAATAATGAGGGAAATGGAGATGACGTGAATGTGAAAAGTGCTGAAGTTGATTAGCTGTGTTAAATCTAGAGTTTCTGGGAGAGAAAAGGGAATTAATCCCTAGCTGTAGCAGTTACAGAGTAGGAGTATTGTCTCTTCCCCTATTGATGCAGTGCATGTAGCAAGATTTTATTCAATTGCTTTTCTTTATTTCCAGGCTCGGGTTATGGCAACAATTGGAGTGACCCGAGGACTGGGAGACCATGACCTCAAAGTGCATGACTCTAATATATACATCAAACCTTTCCTGTCCTCATCTCCTGAGGTAAAATGCCAAGGTTCAACTATCTGATCTGTGGGAGAGAAATGAATTTACTTAGTGTGCTTATTTGTTCTTCTCAAGTTGCCCATTCTGACTGTGGTCCAGTCCATGTAATGCACTGCTCCTCCCCATGGCCTCAAGCTAGTAACATCCACATAGTAGCAGGAGTGTTATAAGTTCCTCAGCTATGTGCACTGGCTCTGGTTGCTCCACATCCCTGGTAGAGCATTGATGCCTTCTCACTCCCTGGTCTACAGTTATCCTGTAACTTCGTCCTTCAGCGTGACAGAGATCCATTTCTCCCCGCCTTCACATGTTCCAGATCCCCTTGAGGCCTAGATCACGCTGCCTTCATAGGAGCTGATGTAAATCTCAGTTCTCCAGAAGGCAGCACTTGGATGCCTTTCACGGTAGGGTGGTATCGTGCATTACACAGAGGATACCAAATCAGCTCTTAAGCAGGAAAATGCCAAGAGCGGTTGGAAGAGTGCTTTATGCTTCCATCTGTCCACCTCTTTACCTCCAGTTCTTAATTCTTTATGATGGTTTTGTGCAAACACCAAATAATGGCAGGAATGGCAGTGTGCATTCCCAAATGATGGCATAATGAGGGGATTATGCAGTATTTGTGTTAGAGGTAGCTTTAAATGCCTTCATCATTTTGACTTGCCTCGCCACAAACAATTCCAGTTTTTGACCACCAGAGACATTGTACTGAAGGATATCAAGCCCTCCAAAGGGATTTGAATGTATTTGTTAACAAGAAACATGCAAACCTCGCTTTTTTTTCCCTCTGTAACTGCATTCCTGGTCCTACGTCAAGGAACAGATGACACATATTTTTCATAAAATATTAAGCAAGGGCAAACCATCTGATTGCAGCACAAAAAGAGGAGGCTTTGCTTCTGTGATTCAAATGCTGTCCACTGTCAGCTGGCTTGCTGGAGTTTTAACTGTACCCAGTATTTGACCTTGAATTTGTTGCTTGCTGTAGCAGTGCAAGAGAATGAAAATTGTTATACAAATGACATCATAATGCTAGGAAGGAACCAAATTATTAATTTAACCTTGCTTAGAACATCTTTGAGACTTTAAAAATAAAAATTTAAAAAGTGCTGATTGATTCTGGACCTGAAGAAAAAGGGGGACGTCTACAGACAGCTCCTTCTTCACATTTCCTTGCTGTCAGTCCAGTACCTTCCATGTCCCTGCTTTGACTGTGTGGTATGCCTCACTTGGGACCTCCTGCTGTTCTCAGCCAGGCAGGCAGCAGCTCTGCCCTCATCACTCTGATGGATTTGTTTAGTGCCAGTGAAATGATGCAATTCTACCTATTTATTTTTCTTTCTGGCATGCTGAGATCCAGTGTTTCTGGGGTATGTAATGGCTGCAGCACAGTATCATCTCTGCCAATTGCTGCTGCAGTATTTGTCTGTGTGTATAAACCAGAGCTTCTCATGGGCTTTTCTGATTTGTGTGGAGTGTCTGTACGTGTTCAAATTCTGGAATATGACATCCAGTTCATATGCTATCCACATTTCAGGATCTCTTAACTGCTTCGCAAAAAGGAAGCAAAATTGGCTTTGTTTCCACATTGCCTTCACAGCTAAATTCAGCAGAAGTGTACTGGGACAGGAGGAGGAAAGACAGAGCACCAGCCACCTCAGTGTAGAGATACTGGCAAAAAAAAAGCCTTGGATTTTATTATAAAGTAACATATGCTCCGACTTGCTTTCCATTGCACCTCCATCTCTGAGCCATCTCTTCCTTTTCTTCTGAGAGAGAAACCCAGGGCTTTATCACCTCATGTTTTTCTCTGACTTACTCTGTCCATATGTGGACAGTGCACCTTGCACAGAAACTGGCATTAAGAAACACCATCTTTGTGCTGCCATCTGGGAAGCTTGGCACTTGGAAGGAAAGGCGTCAAGCAGCAGTCATATTTGGCCCTTGTGCAGCATTGGATTTCAAATTGTTTATGTAGAGGTAGGGAAGCACAACGTCTGGTTTCCAGACCTGGAAAAGGGAAGGCACAGGAAATTAAGGTGCACAGTGAGTCGTGACAGAGGGAGGATCCAAGTCCTCTGGCTTCTGTTTCTGTGCTGTAATTACAGTGTCCTTTCCAAAGTTGAGGGCAATGTGGTGTGATTTCAGAATATTTTATTTCCAGTGCGATAAAGCTCTGGTATGCCATGGCCAACAAAATTTAGCTGAAGGAAAGGTAAGCGTCCCCGAGTCTACAGCACAAAGTAGGCATAGAAAAGTAATTTGAGGGTGGTGCGAAATGGTACTTTGATAGAGTGCCAGGCTATGGGAGGAGAAGTCATGTAGCCAAGACTGACAAATATAATCAGGATTCAGTGGCTCAGCTGTTATGAGACCAGATTTGGAGGACTTCTGCAGGTTGGTGAGCTCTAGAGAATTGAGCCTTTTATAATGAACTGGAGTAGCACAAAGCAGACCAAGCTATGGCTGAGGCTCTCTGGCATGGAATTAAATATTTATTTTTCATAATGGAAGAGTTCATTTGAAAGCCTTCAGCAGGAAATTCTGCTTTTTCAAGCTCAGCAAGAGCCGCCTCATTGCAGCTGAAAAGCAGAATTTAATCCTGAAATTTTTTGGACAGCAGTTCAGCCACTTGGTGGGAGAGGTAGGGCTCTGATGGCAGAGTTTGGCCCTTCCCAGCGATGAACCCAAAGCCAACCACCAAGGCAAATGGTAAGGAGGTAATGAGGGAGCATTTTTCTCCTTCCATTATGTCAGTAAAATCTTTCTGACAACTCCACAAATGTGTCAAAGGAGACCATTTTAGATTCATGTCTGCCTTCTGGAGAAATCTTCAGAAATTACACCGTTGAAAGGAACAAGCAGGGCAAATACATGGAGAAAGGAGAGTATGATCAAAGGGAGTGAAGGTGGTTTCAAGAAGCAAACATCACACTTCAGTGGCTTGAAGTCCTTCAGGGTTGTGTCTACCAGAGAATTAAAAAAATAATAACAAATGCAGTAGCTGGTCTTGCAGGAGCACTTTGATTTCTCAGGAAATGTTTGAGAAACTGTTCTGCATCACAGGTTATTAATATAAAAAGATATGAAGCTACAGACTAAGTGGAAAGTTGGCACAGTCTACTGGAAATTGGCTAAAGGGCAGGAAACAAAGGGTGGCGGTAAAAAGCTAAAAGGAGATTAATTGGTGAGTGCTGCAGGGAGCGATGTTGGGACCCGCTTTTTATTATTTACATATAAATTACTTGGAGGGTGGTATTGAAAGATCTCGTCGTTCGCCAGTGAAGCTGCGCTGGATAACATTGCACATAAAAAGGGATGATACAATTAAGAAAGGGCTTAATTTATTGCAGTAGCCAAGTTGATCAATAGTGCAGGCGAGTGAATGCAGGCTGTTGTTTGGCTCAAATTCCCCCGGGGCCGGCAGCCGAGGAGCACCTCAGGTGGCTGCGGGCTCACTTGTCACTCTGTTGTGAGCGGTTTTGCGGCCGCAGGGACTCGCATCGGCTGCCTCTGAAAAACAAGCCTGGCAAACGAGCCACGGTGCCTTTGCAGAGCTGCTGTGGTCCTTTCTGGCAGCCAAATGCAGGTTTTGTCTGGTGGGTGGATCCATTCGAAATGTAAATATAAACCTGGCCCACCTGTTTGTTCGTTGCTTGCCCGGAGCATTTTTCTCAGTGCTCTTGACTACACGTCAGTGAGCAAGATGAGAAACAAATACCTGGATTGAAGAAAGGCGCTAAGTGACAAACTGCATAACACACGTTCAGAAAGATGTCGTGTGTGACTGCTCTAGCAGTGTGTATCCACTGTTACCTGTCAGCAGACTTCTGTAAGTACCAGTCAGCATAACACACAGTGTAACCCGGTGCTTATTGTCATGGATGTCTGTGCTACCAAGATTCCAGTGCTCCTTATAGTTGACTTCTTACATTTTTATGGTTACTAAAGTCAAGTTTAGGTAGTTAACAGGTCAGCTGCTCTACATCAAGGCAGACATCAATGGATCTTAGAAGTATGGTGACCAAACTCGTCTCCTTTGAGAGCTGCCCTGATGCTCCAGAGAGATGTTAAAGAGCGGGAAAGTTGGCCAGGGCAGCACAGGAGGGACTGGTGGACTGGGAGGAGTTGGTGGTCAGGCTCTCAGGACAACACAGGAGGCAGAGGACAGAGCACTGGTAGCCCAAGGCATTTGGGGCAGAGGACATGAGTTCTGTGGGGCACTATCAGGATTGACATCTGGCTGCAGAAGCAAGGAATCATGAGGGAAGGACTGAAGATTCAGGGTGGAACTGCCAGGAAATTTGTCAAGGGTGCAGCACCAGGTAAGGAAACCCCTGCACTGCCAGCTGGTGTCTGGCCGTCACCTGCCCTAGCAGGGCTCTGCAATACTGTTTTGCAGTGTGTGCAACTTTGCACAAACTTTTGTCACAGACAGAGCATCACTTAAACCTCACTGTTGTTTAGTTTCCCGAAATACAGCTACAGGAAGGAGGCAGTCATTGGGAAGGTTGGCTCTGGAGTTACAAAGGAAATAGTAGTAATTTCGATTGGAGGCAATGAGCTGCTTTTGATCATGTAAGATGTACAGTGCCAAGGGGTTGCTCACTGTTGCAGGCACTTGGGTAACTCCCTGGATCTCTCCTCATCCTCCCGACACTCTGCCATATTGCACTCCCGTGCCTTTTCTGCACAGCATGCGTGGAACACGCTCTGGAGTACTGCACAGTGTGGGGGTGTGTGGAGTGGGTGTTCAGTGAGCTCTGCTGCTCTGAGCATCAATTGCACGTGCCTTGGTGGTGCTGGCCATCCTGTGGGCCTAATGTGTCGCTGCTGTGGTAACCGGATGCCAGGCAAAGCTGCATTTCAGTGAACATTTTGTGGCACGTCCAACTGGTCCTTGTGTACAAGAATAGTACCTGAAATTGTCCCAAGCTTGCCTCCTGTCATCTTGATGCTCTCTTTTCCTTAGCCTGGGTACCAGCCTAGCACCCCTTATTGCTCACCCCACTGCCCTTCTCTGCATCTCTTTTGACAGCTGTGCCCTTCTCAGTGGGACCCCTTTCTGGAGGTGCTCAGTTCACAAAGCTTTTTGCTTTTGGGAAGTAGCCACCTTGTTCCCAGATTACCCATAAAATCAGTTATTGCTTCTTTCTTTCTTTTCCCCAAAAACTAACATGTTCGTGGTAAAATAGTCTGGTTTTGGTGGTGCTGTAGCATTGTGCTGCACCAAAGATTTGGACCTTTTGCCCTATGGGTTGGCTGCAGGTAGCTTTGACAGGTTTCTTACCTGCTCCAGCACCCCTCCTCAGTCAGACAAGATTGTTCATTTCAGGAGGATCCAAATCAGTGATGCATGGTCTCGGTTTCCTACTTTCTCTCCCATCAACGCTGCAAAAAATGCTCTCGTGGTGTGGTGTGTGCTTTGCCTGGGTGGGAGAGCCCTGGTAGATGTGTTTGTCTGAGCGCTGATGTTTGAAGCTTGGTTATTCCTGCGAGGGGCTTTGCTGCTGAGTGCATCCCTGAGCATTAACCCTGATGCTTTCTCAAATATTTGCCTGTACCCAAGAGATCTGACCAGAACACGTGCTTATTGATGGCTGTGTTGGCAAATTTACCCCGCACACCCCAGTGATTTCTGAGTTGAAACCCTGGGCTGTTACAGGCTGAGCTCAATTTTGGGGAATGGGGCTATGACAGCTACTGGTTTCTGTGCAATGGGCTTGAGAGGAGAGCTGTGCTGCATAGAGGGATCTTTTCTATAGCACTATTCCCACTCAGTCTCAATAAGGAGATATGCGCTAATGAAGACAGTATCTTGCCTTGACTTTAATCCTCTCCAAAGTCCTTATTCAGCTGCTACCTTAGATAATGAAGTGAAGGTTATGATTTACAAATGACCTTCTTGTGCTTTTTGAGCGAAAGGCGAACAAGTAAGGATTAGCAGTCAGGTCTAGGTGATTTTTTTTTTTCCTCCGGTACTGGTTGCAGTCCCATAAAATCATAATTACATTAAAAGGTCCAGGCATTTTATGTGCATTGCCTGCTCCATGGCTCCTAAGGGAGAATGCACCAGGAGGGAGAATAAAACAGCTCATATTTTCTAGTTATGCCAAATGCTTGTTCTGACAAATTTCCTGACTGCCACTGCTGTTAGTGGAGCCTGAGGCCAGAGCAGGGTGCGTGACGAGGTGCACCGTTTCCAAACTTCAGTACAGATGATCATTTCCTCCTGCCTGCCTTGCCAAGGCTGTCACACTTCTTTCAAACTGTGGTACTTGCTGTGGTAATTAAAGTGCTCCGTGAGCCCTTCGTAACGGCTCCCCATCGCAACCTGGAAATTGCAGGCACTTTATCAGCTGGAATACAGTGTGTGCTGGAAGGAGAGTTACACTTGACCAAAGGCTCAGTTTAAAACACTTGCTGTGACCTTTCCTCATATTCTGGCCTAGCTGACGGGCTCCTGTGTGCCCCCTCCACTCCCAGCCTTCCCCAGCCTCGTTAGGAAGAGGATGGTGGAGGCTGTTGTAAAGGCAGGGTGTTAATGGAGGTGCTGGCAGCAGTGGTCAGCCTGACTGTGGCTGCAGACTGACAAGGTGAAGCCAGTGGACGTTTTAATGGTGTGGATAAGCCTGGGAGTTCACTCTTGTGCTTGTCTTTTATCAGTCTCTGTGTACTGAACCCCTTACAGATGCCCATAACTGAGCAGGCAAACATTTTTTCTCTGTTTCATGGAACTACTTGCTTGCTCAGGCGTAATTCTTGAGTGCAGCATCTGCCTCAGGTCTAGGAAAGTGAATGTGATGCCGTCTGCCACATAGGCGCTTCTAAACATGTGCAATTTATCTGGCAGAGCTAAATGGATCTGGACAAATAGTGAAAACAATTATTTGTGAATATTTTATTAGAAAATATCAAAAATTCATCAAATAAATTATTCAGCTTCCATATGACTAGTCCTGCCAGTGATAGGGAAGAGCCTCAGATGCTGAAAGCCAGCTGCTGGGTGGGGGAGGCTGCAGCAGGCGGCACGGTGCTGTACAGCCTGGCATAGGGCTGCCTGTGTTCATCCACAGCCATGCTGAGCTGGAGAAGGAAGGGTTGCTGACTCAAAGGCTAAACTCGGCAAACCCTAGCAGTGCTGTAGAGTCCCTCGAATAGAAGGAAAGTCTTATAATGAGAGGCTAAGGGAGCTGGGGTTGTTTAGCCTGGAGAAGAGGAGACTCAAGGGGGACCTTATCACTCTCTACCACTACCTGAAGGGAGGTTGTAGTCAGGTGGGGGTCGGGCTCTTCTCCCAGGCAACTGGTGACAAGACGAGATGGCATAGCCTGAAGCTGCGCCAGGGCAAGTTTAGGCCAGATATTAGAAAGCACTTTTTAACAGAGAGGGTGATCAGTTGTTGGAATGGACTGCCCAGGGAGGTGTTAGAGTCACCATCCCTGAAGGTGTTTCAGGAAAGGCTGGATGTGGCACTTAGTGCCATGGTCTAGCTGATGTGGTAGTGTTAGGTCATAGGCTGGGCTTGATGATCTCAGGGGTCTTTTCCAGCCTCAATAATTCTGTGATTCTGTATTTCAGTGCCCTGACTGAACCTGCTCACGCACAGCCGGACTCAGCAGTGTTTGACAAACAGTCTGACAGTCTCCTCTTTCAGGGATGTCTCTCTGGTTTTTTTGTTTTAGGTGAGAGTCTATGACCTCCTGCAGTACGAGCATGGGCCTGACGATGTTCTGATCCTAGCTACTGATGGACTCTGGGATGTGCTGTTAAATGAAGAAGTGGCAGAAGCTGTCACTAACTTTCTACCAAACTGTGACCCCGATGATCCCCACAGGTTCGTGGTCATCCCTGATTTTCTAGCTTCTCTGCAGAAGAGCACTTTCTGGTAATGTATTTGTGTAGAAAGTATGGTATGAATAACATTCAGTCAGCACACAACACTTACAAGAAGACATTTTTATAAGTTGAATGGAAACTCTACAGCGAATGTGGTGGTTTGGGGCTGTTATAACTCAGAGCTGCCAGTCTTCAAGGGAGCAGTTGTGAGATCACGGTAACTTGGTGTGGGATCCATTTTGTTTCCCATATGAGGTCCAGAAGTAACTTGAAGGAGGCTGAGGTCTTAGAATAGCATGGCAACAGATCTCCGTCTCCAGCAGTCACAGGTTTCCTCTTAACTCTCCTCTGGGTAGTTCCTCAGCACTAAAGATTGCTTCTCACTGGGACATCATCAGCGTGTATCTCCCTCTCTCTCACTGAATGTGTGTACGTGTAAATACTGCACAGTGTGGTTCCCACGCATTCCTGGTCATACCATGACCTTTAAACCTGCCTGCAGTAGGGGATGCCCAGTGCTACCAGCTGCAGGACAGGTGTGGTGACAAAATAGGTGGAAAGTGTGAATATTTCATTTAGTTGGATTCTGTTTCATTGCATGATTTTAACCTACCTCATCCTCTTCATTTTCCTGCCTTTATCACCTCTTGCTTGATCGGTTTCTCTCTTTAAACATACCATCAAGCAAACAAGTTCCCAAACAACTGCCTTGAGTGGGTCCATCAGTGTGTCTGCTGCTGAATTCAGTGTCGCCATGAATTAATACATTACGCTAGAGATCAGAGGTCTCTTGCTTGTAAAAGGAACGACTGTGAAAGTGGAAAGAGCTTTATCCTTCCCTAGGGACTGTTCAGGAAGGGAAGTGTGTGTCGCTCCTGAATTCAGGCCTGGCCATCACTGTCTTCTGCCCATGCCCTGGGCTGAAATTGAGGAAAAGAGCTTTTATATGTCCCCAGTTGGCCGGTGGAAAGCAGGAATTCAGAAATAAGCTCTGGGATATCTTGGCATCCAAGTGAAAACACACAGAGAGCTCAAGTTACAGCTGTTTAGATGTGCCAGCTCTTGAGTACATGGGGAAACTCATCTCAAAATGCTTGGTGTTTCTCATGTTTCTAAGTGGTCTCTTAACATGGTCAGCCCTGTTCTCCATCAGCAAACAAGGAAGGTAACTGGGACACCCTGACAGCACTTGGGCTTTAAAGTGAGAGCAGCTCTAAAGTAACTGTGGGACATTAGTTAGTCCCTGTATGTGGCAGCATGAGTACAACACACTCCAGAATTGGGCCTGCTGTGTTAGGAGTTAGAACAAACATGTTTATTAGTGTTTGACCTCCTGGTCTATGAATGGACATCTGAACTGAAAATAAATTTATTCTTTTAAGTAACTTTGTGCCAGGTCATTTAGAGGCTTACAAATAGCAGTGGAAAGACATTTCTCACACCAGCTTGCAAAAGGTAATTAGAGCAGTCCCTCATATAGTTTACAATGATATTTATGAAAATAACCTGTGTGGAATTGCTCTTGCTGCTTGGTTGTAAAGAATATTTAAAGGGCTTAAAGTACTGTGTGAGAGGTTTTACGTAATTACTTCACAGTGGTCCAAATGAGCTATAACTAATGAATTTACAATAGCACAGCAGCTCAGACTGTGGAGCTGCGTTCATTCCTCTTACTACTCAGTGACAGGAAGATCTTGTTTGCTGTATTATCAGCATTTAAAGAAAATGTTATCCCACAAACTGTCAGGTTCTGTGACGGGTGTAGTGACACAGTCTGTGGTGAGGTGATCAGCTGGAAGTATAAAATCTCTAGGGAAGCAGAAAACTTGTCAGACTTGGCCCTGGGTTTGGTAAAGCTTTGCTCTTCTGGAGAATCTACCTGTGGAGCAGACCCAGGATCCACCTGACCCAGTAGCCTACTGACTCCCTGACAGCAGCATATTAAAATAAAATAAAGCCAGAGAGGAAGATCTTATTGCTGCAGAGTACTTATCTGTTACATAATTAGCTCTTTGAGGGAACAATATCCCTCCCATTTGAATTAGAGCTTATTTTATAGCCTGATGGGTAAGAGCTTACAGCCCTTGGCAGTGCTCTTGGGACTCTCTCCTGCTGATATTTACTGTCAGAACTGTGAGTGTTTGTTGCCCACAGAAAAACATCTTTGAATCCTGTCAAACACAGCATGTGTCTGGGCACCTCCAAGTGCAGGGAGAGCAAAGTCCTCGCATCTGTCCTCACCCAGATGTACAGACACAGCCTCAGGGGATTTGGGCAGTGGGTGATGGGCGCAGACTTGATGAGAGAGCGGTTCCTCTGTGAGGCTGTGATGGAGTGAAGAAGCTGGGGTGGAGCTGGATTTGTTAGCCCGCTCATTTCTTATGGGGATTGTGGCAGACAAGAGCATGAAGGAGACCCTGTGTGAAGAACAGGTGGTAGCGACACACGGCTGCTTTTCATACATCATCTCTCTGAAGAGGTATGAAGATAGAGAAGTGTGACTCTTGCCCGTTTCCTTCAGCTGCACTTATGTAGGTCTGTCCACTGACCTTCGGAATCTTTTATTTCTCATCCTTCCTCCTGTCCTCTCTTGTTTCCCCCCACTCACTCTCTCCCACTAGCTAGAGATTTATGAGGATGCTGGGGAGTTGCTCCACATCTGTTGGATGTGAGAAGATAAGAAGCTGCTCAGATAGCAGCACATTTCCCCCACTGTCACCGTTTCTCCTGCAGTCCTTTCACTGATCAATACTGAAAGCTTCAGCAGAAGAAAAAAAAAGTATATTTATTCTTAAAACACAAAAGTTGTATTCCAGCGAGGCTGTTCATTAGGGGTAAGTGGATACTTTAAAACTACTTCAGCAGTTTTCTAATGCTGTCTCGACAGCTGAATCCCAAGTTCACAGCGCTGGAGAATAAAGCATTCAGTAATGGACTGCTGCTGCTATTCATCTCCAGGTACAAGAGCCTCACCCTATCTCCTCTAGTGCCAGGCTGAACAGCACTGCTTCAATTCAGCTCTACACAGGGAGAGGAATATGTTACCTCGCTGCTGCCTTCACCTGCTCCTTTTCCTTTGCTTCTCTTGTGTATTTCACAGTCTGTCTACGAGATAATTTCTGGTTTGTTAAAACACTTTTTTTTTTTTTTCCAATCTTGCCCTGTCCAAACACTGAACAACAAAAGCTTTACACAATCAAGAGCAACGCTCATTCCTTTGTGCTCTTTAGATGTGGGGAGCTCTTGTTAATTAGAAAAAGGAGGAAGGCAAAGTTTTCTCCCAGAATGATGTGTGTTTTCTTCTCTTAAATTCTGACAATAGCTGAGAAATCTTTGGAAAAGATGTTATGGCCAAAATTCACTCAGCATCAGACATGCTGTGAATAAATATTCCAGTTTGTTCCTTGCCACGTGGAGTCCTTTTGTTCCTTAGCCCTGCATCTGATCTGGGGATTTGGGAGCTGGGAAGTGCAACTTTGTGTGGGATTTTTTTTCCCCTTGGAAAATACAATTTAATGTTGTATCAGGACAATAGGGGCAGCGCTTCTTGTTACATCCTGCCATTGGTGCAGACTCATCTGGAACCCGTGGACAGCATGCACGTGTGCGTGCAAGCCTGTGTGGTAGAGTTCGTGCCTTGGACCCATCTCTTGTCGCTAAAAGTACATCTTCTGTCGAAACTAGTGAGGGCTAGAAATTTTATCACTCAGTACCATCAGGAGCAGGGAGTGTGTTGCTTCTGTATGACATTACTTGGATTTAACATCAGACCTTTTGGGTAGTCAAATGTTGGTTTATTTCCATTGGAGGAATCTTTCTAAGCAGAGCAAATAAATCTGTTCCTGGTTCGAAGAAGCCATTTGAGTTGAAGGCACCAAAATTGTAGAAACAGAACACAGTTGGGTTTTTTTTCCCTCGTTTTATCCCCAGAGAGTGAATAAACTCTCCTCTGATAGAAATTACCATATAATAATACATTCTCTGGTGCAGATTTCTGGGGTTAGAGCAGTCCTGGATTCTCCCTTAATAAACTTCCCCCCACGCTGCTTCTGATCAGTGGAGATTTCGTTCCTTCCCATTCCTCAGGTGAGGTCTGGGCAGACCATTTCTGGCCAAGGATCCTCCCTAGAAAAGGGGGTCTTGAAATGCAAACCTTTCTTGTCCTTCCTGGTTTCTGGGAACTGCAGAGGTGTCCTTTGCTTCTGGTGGCCTCTGTGTTTGGCTTCATAGACCCCCGCATCATCTTTAGAGATTGATACTAATGCTTTAAATAAAACACGGGTAGACACAATATTGAAGTGGTTTTTATTGTCAGTCTTTTAACTGTTTGATTAATTTTTAATTATCAAATGATAGAAAAGCTTGCCTCTACTCAACCAAATTCAAAACAGCTCAGGTCCTGGTGTTGGACTGTTGAAGAAAAACATGTGACATTAAGCTGCTTCTCAGGGAGTACACAGAGGTGTTGATCCAGTACCAGCAGGTAAAATTATATGGGAGAAGATGTCAGAGCACAGGATTCTCTGTGCACCACCTTTTGGGCTCTGACATCCTTCTGCCCCCAGGGAGCACCTGTTATTTTTTCAGGACAGAAAATAACTCCCATAAGTCCAACACTGCTCAGCCCAGCACAGGCTGGAAGTTTTGAAGCAACATGAAACTTAGTATTTCATTAAATTAAGGACGTGACAGCTCACATTCACACAGTGTTCATTGAACTCATAAATGTGAAAGAACTGTGGGACTCTGTTAATCTGGCTGCATTAACTGTAAGTTTCCTTTCTCAGTTTCAGAATAAAAGAGATTTAAAAATCATTCTTATGGTCAAGGAAACCAGACAAGTTAGTCTACTTGGTTTAAGGTATAATTTGGATTTTGCTTTTAGTGCTCTATTACTTGCTTTCAAATGACTTTGTTATAGTTTGTCTCTGAGATAGTTGAGCCATGCTTACCTTCAGGTGTGTCAGTGAACACGGGTGTAGTTTTCAACAGTAAGTAGTGTTATTTTGGGTCTTCATTTTTTCAGGCTAGTCCTAGAAAGCCAGTTTGTTAAAGCAAGCGTGTTAATATTTTTCTGAAAACTGGTGAAGCCAGGCACCCAAAACAACCACTGACTTTTTGATCTATTGGTGCCTGTCAGATACCTTTAGATTCTGATGCAGAAGCTGTCACTGAACTGGAAGGGGTTGCTCTGTGGTTATGCTGTGGTTTGCATTTCTCCTACCTGTTTCTGAAGCACTGGGAAGTTGTCCTGGTGGCTCACAAAGGTAAATCTGGCAGGCTCTGAAACCCGCTTTCCTCACCAAGATGCGCACTCTTCTGCCTTCTCCGCAGGTACACGCTGGCGGCGCAGGACCTGGTGATGCGAGCCAGGGGGGTGCTGAAGGACCGGGGCTGGCGAATATCCAACGACAGGCTGGGCTCTGGAGACGACATCTCTGTCTACGTCATCCCTTTGATACATGGGAACAAACAGTCGTGAAAGGAGCATCCAGAGTGGTCACAGGATGGGAATCTTTTTGGGAAGGGCCTGTGAGAGACAATGTGGTTTTGGTGATCTGACCAGGACACTTCCAGTTGATGTAATCTATTCAAAACTAATGCTGGAGGGGTATTTTTCTGCCCAAAGGTAGGGCACTGCACATATACTGTATATGATTAAAGATAACCCTTAAGATTACAATTTCCCTATAGAAATGGTTTTGGTGCTTAACAGGAATGGGATTTAAATGCTGCTAGCATATTATGGATTCTGTCATCCCTCCAGGTGGGGAATTACTTTTTTTTCTCAGTTTACCATGTAGCTTGGAAGAGCCATTTCAGTTGTGAAAGTAGAAGTGGGTATCAGAAGCCACACAGGCTCCTGAAATCTACCCCCAAATATTCAGAAGGTGACTCGGGTCACATCTCATTTAAAAATACCTATATATACATATATGAGACTCAGTAGTTTTCTTCTTTCTACAAGTTGCATTCATGACTTACCTATGGACAACTTCCAACTTGTGTAATCCTTCAAACCCCCATCTTCCTCTTCAGTAGACTCTACTCCTGTATTTTAGTAGGAAAACTGAAGTTGTTTTCAGTGTGACTATGCCTGTTTACTGCAGCTAAAACAGCCACCTGCAAAATTGTCCAGGAGAAACAGGTAACAGTCTTGTATGGCAAAACTTGTTCTGGTGTGGGGAGTTATTTGTCAGGATTCCCTGTTGGGTGTATACCACGATTAGATAGAGCACGCAGCTCAGCTCCATGTGATGTTTACCTGGAAGCCATGGTTCGTTGGGATCAGAGATTTTCATTCATTGAGTGGTTCCGCCTGCTTCATCCTGTTGAAAGGATCCCTGACTCTACAGCTTTTGCAGCACTTGGGATTCAGTAAATTTATTTGGGCTCCTGAGTGTATTTTTAGTTGGATTCCTACTTGAAGTGGTGGTCTTGCTATCAACTTGGATACCCAGATAGTGATCTATTTAACAGTCATTTCACTTCTTCCTGCCGCATTTATTATTCAGTGTACCTTTGCCAGCTCGACTTGGCAATCAGAAAGCAACAGCTTTTAACTTTGTCCTCACAGTACTGAGGACTGCACTCAAGGATCAGAAGATCACTGCGATAGATAAAAGTCCTTGGCTTGCTTCAGCAGCTTTTTTCTTACCGATTTAAATAAAGCAGACCTGAGTAAAACATTATCAGAGTGGAAGCAATAGTCCAAGAGGGAAATAAGTAAGCAAATCTGCAGCTTAACCTGGCCGCCTGTTCTTCATCGGCAGGAGCTGAATCAAAAACAAGGTTCTAGCGTATAGGCAGTTACATTGGCTGGGGAGCCAAGTTCAACCAAGAGTTGCCCCCAGACCACCTACTTTTGGAGCTGCTTGTCTGGTTTGTACTTTTTGGATAGACAGAAGGCAGGGAGCTGACGTGATCGTAGGGCACTGACTAGGCAGCTCCCAAATGGTGTCTCCTGTCCAGAGGAGGAGGAGGATGCTGGGCCCTCTGCAGCCTTTCTCCTGAGCAGGCGTGGCCTGGAGCGTGCCAGTTCTGCAGTTTACAGTGTGCTGTGTAAGCACCGTGCAGCGTGCGTGCGGTGTAGCTGCCCAGATGCTTTATTTGATTGCATCCAGAAGTACACGTGCCAGTCTTGGTGGATTTAAACTACCCTTGCTCCAAATCTCTAGACCCGGTAGGAATCCCAGTTTGAGAGCAGGCAGTGCAGGGTGTGTAACAGCTCAAACATGCAGGAAACTGCATGATTTCAGCCCAGAAACTGCTCTGTGCATTCCCCAGTGCCTGCATGTGATAAAGCTGTGCAGAACACGGATATTTTATATTCTAGAGCTTCAGCATAAATCAATGGCATATCTGATTATGTGTTGTCATGCTTTATTCTTTCCTTTTTTTTTTTACCTTTATGTCTTTTTCTGTGTGCAGCTGGGTGAAAAGAGAGGTTTGGAGTCTAGAATATTTTTCACATGGCCCCTCATTTGTTCTAAAGTTTAAGCAAGAAGTCTTCTCTTGCACATTTTTTTGGCCTAATAAACTTGTAAACATGCTTTTCACGCTCTGTGTAACTCTTCTTGTCTCTTTGCAAACGCATTTGTGTAGCTCTGTAGTGATTCAGATCCTCTTTCCCAAAGAAACCAATGCTGGCAATTCTGACCGAGTCGTCTGGACAGCAAAGAAGCTGGTGCTCACTGGTACGAACCGCAATCCTGAGTCAAATGTTTCGGTGCCCGTCTTCATTATTTGGTAGCGTGGTGACAACACTCATACCAGTCATTATAAAACCACTGAGTACAATGTGGTGGAAATAAGCTTCTAGTGTAACACTAGCCAAATTTTAAAAGTGAAACTTCAAGGCAATGGAAAATGCACGTTCTCGTTCAGGGCTGTTTTAAATGTACCCCTGGAGAGATGGGTTAGCAGAAGGGGCGACTTGGTGGGAACAAACTGGCTGTTAATTCCCAGAGCAGAATCTCATGGGTGCTGGTGTGGCTTTGTGAACTGGCCTCCATGGTGTGTGGTGTTCACCCGAGGCACTGCTGTCAGTCAGCCCCCATCTCTGCAGCTGCTGTACCCAGGTGGAGCTGTGTTACTGGCCAGCTCCTCTCCTGGAAAGGGCACAAGTACAGTACCCACCACTTATAACAATGAGCATCGATTATGAAGTTCTGAGAACTTCAACAAATAGTAAGTTTCCTACTCAAATGTATGTGACAGAATGTATGTGTTGCTTTTTGTTTTGCTGCTTTACACATTGTCTGTTACACATCTACATGCTTGCCTCCCTAGAGTGTCTCTGGTGCCCCTCTGAGTCACTGAGTTAGTGCCTGGGCTTTCACCTCTCCCTGCTGTCAATAGGAGCATCTTACGTGCCTGCACTGTGGTCTGTGCTCTGCTTCAAGGCTTGGTGTAAACACACACACACTGAAGCATCATAGAAATAGGAGGCAGGAGTAATTTACTGGGGAGGTATTGTGTCAGAAGCAAGAATAATTAAAAGCATTTCCTATTCCCTTTACAGGTTGAATTATTTTGGGAGTCACAGGATGAGAAATCACTGATGGCAGGGAGGATTTGTGGTGCACAGCACCATTTTTCAGCCAGGCACAGGATGGATGTTGCCACGTGCAGATTTGCAGCTGCTCTAGGGCTCAGTGAAGCTCCTGAGTTGGAAGCACCCGGCTCGCCTCCTCAAACTGGAGCAAGTGAGGCACCAAGTCCAAATTTTAGGTCCTTGGCACATCATCTTAGTTACTGTCTGATGACGGCAGCACTGTGGCTTTTTTCCAGTGAAGTTCCCTTAGTATCCGAAACTGCTTAAGCCTTAGCAGCAAGGAGCCTCAGCCCTGAGTTAGGTGTGTATTGATATCGCTGTCGCATAGTGCTGTACGCAGGCAAGTGTTAAAAGTTGGGCAAGTTCTTGTCCTTCCTTGGACAGCGGCAAGGAAAGGACACAGCATGGTTATCACCACGGTTATAGTTCAGGTTGGCTGGCACTGCAGTGTAACGCTGTCTTCTGGTCCCTAGTCCAGTCCGGTTTCGAGAAACTCAAACCCAAGAAGCTTCCAGCATTTTCCTGTTAATACTGTTTTAGGTAGTACAGCCATTTTGGACATTTGTCTCTTGCACTACAGTGTAAAATATTCTCTGGTTACTTTGATGAAGAAGGGAGGTAGAAATTTCATTTACAGCTGCAGTGACGCACACAAACGTCTTTTGGTACGTTAAGGCAGTGATGCTTCCTTGGTGAACACAGGAGTGTTGACTGAGAGGGCTGATGTTCAGGGGCCTCATGCTGGAGAGAGAGATTGATTTTTTTTTTTTATGCATTCTAAAAAACAACAGGACTCACAAGCTGAAGGAGAAGTGATCAGAGTCTGCTGTTTCCATGCTAGAGTTACTTCCGTGTTACAGGATGACAAGAGAGGTCTGAGAGGTACAGTTGACTCCGTGCGTCCAGGATATTTTTGAAGAACTGCACTTGATGTTTGGGCAGATTTTGGCTTGGAACTTTTTCATAGGTTTTTAAAGAACACTACAAGCAAGTCTGCTGGGTTTCTTTCTGCCTCGACGTGTTGCTTTTATTTTACATTTTATGTACAAATAACTTTCAACATTTCTGTATCCAACATGAATCGCAAACTGCGTGGAGGAGTTGTTCCTCCTGGTCATCTTTGGTGTGTAAACAGTTTTCCTCCATGTGTCTCAGATGAAGATGTAGTGATGTGGCTGCCATAGAGAGAGTGACCAAGCGATGCTGTAACTGTGCTGCTGTATTTCTACCCGTGATGTACTTGAAGGAGGATGCCCTCATCCACCTACACTCTTTTTTCTCATTTCTTTTTTCTTTCTTTTTTCTTTATAACCATGGTGGTGGTGTTCTTTCATAGATGTCTTATTTTGGTTTGGGATTTAATTTTTTTTAATAGCTGCCACCTTTTTCTTTCCTTCATTGGACAAGTCATCTTGTTTTGAGATCTGTACCACTGTCCAGGTTTTATGGCCTGAAGAATGGAGGACCTGCTGGAGGAAGATGTTTTGGACCAATGTACTTCTGCTTTGTGACTGTGACATGTTAATCTTTTTGTAACCTGAGAACAAAAATGTTTAGTAAAGGGATATATTTTGTGTTTTTTGAAACTTTTCAGTGCAATGAACAAAAGAGGAGGATGCTGAAGGAGTGTATGCGCAAAGTTTTAAAATAAAATTTTAAATTATGTATTATCTATATCCATCTATATCTATAACCGTAATTATTCTGCCTTTGTCCTGAGGAGTATCTAAGCATCTGTGTGTGTATCACTAATTGTGCAGTACAGACTAGTGTACACTCTGCTTTGCAAGGGAATGGATGTTTCACTGGCACGAGGTCTCACTCCTGAAGTGAATCCCAGTGAGGTGCATTAGGGTACGGGTTGGTCTGGAAGAGTTCAGCTGTAGGACAACTCTGTGAGCTGCCGTGAGGTCGTGATTCATTGCTCAGGCTGCCAGGTGCTGTGTTCTGATGCAGTGAAGAGCTGTGCAAAGTGATCGGCCATCGACTCCTGTGGCATGAGACATCGGGTGTAAGTTTTGATTTTAGCTGTTGAAATAAGTTCTCCCTCCTCCCCAGTTTAAGAAGCACAGTCTCAAATTAGAGTAAAACCAAGGGTGAATTCACAGGTTCCCCCAATGCAAGCTGTTGTGGTTATTTAGTAACCAAAGTTGGATTTGGAGGCACCAAAGATGCAGAAGTAACACCAGCCTCTGCATTGCGCCAGCACGGGCAATACCCATCAGGTTGCCAGCGAGAGACATGTTTATATCTTTTTATCATATTATGATATGTTTGTATCTTTTCAATAACTGCATTGCAGCACAAGCAGTTCTCCCAGTTCCTGTTTCACCTCACACTTAGAAGAGCAGTGCAAACATTTGTTCTGGTGCTACCCCAGTGTTTAAGATGCTGCGTACGCCCGTTGTGTTCACTGAGCGGAACGGAGAGCGCAAGGGGAAGCGATTTGTTACTTTCACTCTGGTTCTTCTTACTCTCCTGTTAAATCCTGCAGTTTATTCCTGCAGTCTGACCACTGGGTCGAGTTTAAAATTCTTCTGCAAGTGAACTTTGGCACAGCTTTGCCTGGCTCGCTGGTATCAGCTGAGTGAGTGAGCGTTGGTAGCGTGCAGTGACAGGAGCCATTGCACGTCAGCTGAACCTGAAGGAGCTTGCTCCACGCCATCCTCATGCTTTTACATCTCCTATGTCCTAAATTCTGTGAGCTTGTAGGTCAAGTAAGGCTTGTTATTTTCTTTTTTTTAGGATACAGCTCTTCAAATTTGGGTATCGGTTTCTGTAATTCCTGTAGGCAATAAATCAGTGCTAAGCCAAACAATATATCCCTGGTATTTTACTGAATGCACTCAGTTAACTAAAGCAACATAAGGGAACAATCTCAGTAATTTATTGTATTTTGTCCAGTTACTGTAAAACCGAGGCCTGAAGTTTCATCTTCGAAATGTATCATAGCGCAATGTACCTTCACCAAAAGTTTACTTCCTCATGCTATTACGCTGCAGCTTTTATTGATTCCAGAGTTGCTTTCATGCTTTCCAGGAAGGCTTATATAAACCAAAGTTATTGCACATCCTGTTCTTGTTAGAAGGAAGGACGAAAGCTTTTTTTAAAAAATCCTCCACTTTGCAAAACAAAGGATGCCATAACATTTAGGGACATAAAATGATTTCAGGAGAAATTGTGCTTTGATGACAAGGTTAATAAAGGAAGACAAAATGTGTCTACAGGTAGATAAAGAACAGATTAATTGGAAACTTTAAAAAAAAAATAATTTAAGACCAATTAATCTAAATTTGAAGCTGCAGAAGTCTACAGCACCGTGCCACAAAATAGGAAGGGGAGAGGGGAGGAAGCTGCAGTAGGAGAAATAATTGGGTCTTTACCGCAGCTAATTGAAGGCTGATTGTTTAGATGCACAGGCAGATGAGATCTCTGAACCTTCATGAATTTTAGGCCACCTAAGATTAGAATTGCGACCTTTTTCTTGGTGTGCGAGTGCATAATTTCTCAGGCTCTGAAGAGCCAAAATGCCTCTGATCTTTACCCCTGAGCATTTACTCCCTTCAGCAGTAGAAGGCAATCCCTTGGGGCGTTCGTCTATACAGCACTACAGCAGCTGTCATGGTTTGGCGTTGTCCCTCCGCTTCAGAGCCATCCCTGGATTCACAGTCCATTGGTTGGGGGCTTTTTTTTCATTTCTGTGGTAAATGAAGACCTTTCCCACCAGGCCGTAGCCCAGCAGAGCGTCTTTCCCATTCACTTATCTTAGGGGTGGTGTTTTACCATCCTCTTGTTAGCAAGATGCTACCAAAGCTTACTTAGATGCAATATATGAATTCTCCTCTCTGAAAGAGGAAACTGATGGTTTAAAGTTCGTTTTAGAGGAGTCTCCTTTTTTTGAGCTGTTGTTTCTTTGGCCCAGCTATTCTCCAGGGAAACGACTTCTCAGCAAACCAGGACCTGGCTGCAGAGCTCAGACACAGCATGTAGCTTCTGGTGTGACAACTGTTTATTTCTGTAATTATTGCTTTGACTTTTGGGTGACTAAGCAAACAAACCTGAAATCTTGCTATTTTTGTTTTAGGAAGGGAGGACTTAAGCAGATGGAAATTCTGCACAATATGCATGAATTAAAATCACAAGCAAAGATACTGTTGTCCATGCGAGAGGCTGCTGAAGACAAGTGACCAGGCAGTCACCTCATCGCGTAGCACAGATTGTTCCTAACAGAGGCTGTTTCCCTGCCCGGTGCAGCAGTCTGCAAAGCACAGGGATGCAGAAGCAACTGACAGCACCTGCAGCCATTTCGGCCTCTTCAAAAATTTAGTCTGAGTCTGCCCATCCGGATCTCTTAAGTGCGTGCTGGTTCAAGGTTTAATCCCACAGCCCTCTGCAGCTGTTTCACCACAGCAGATGTGGGCTGCGGCAGCTGTTTCGGGCTCTGGTCCGGTATCACAGCGCATACCAGGATGGGGGGGACCTGGAGAAGCCAAATCCAGTTGCAGCTCTCCAGGATCTAGCAGCAGACAAACCGATGACTCAAACAGGGAACTGCCAAAGAATGTACAAAGAGTGGGGAACTGCTGCATCCTCAGGCAGTTTAGACCTTGGTTCTGAAAGCTCCTCTCATCCCCATGTTTTTCTTGTTTATTTTCATTCCTGGGTTGGTACTGCAGCGCATTGCATCAAAAGTCTTTTACTTCTTACTGTCCTGCAGCTTTCCCTAGAACTTTGCCAGCTAAATGTCAACTGCATCTCCCCCAGCTGAGATCAAGGTACTCCACAAACGAGCTCCTAATGCAAACATCTTACACTGCATTGTCTGAGGAATGAGCTAACTTTGCTCCCAATTAAAAAAAAATAAATAAATTTACTTTGCTGGTCTTTGCACCCCCCCTCTTAGTGCTTGTTTTCCACCAGAACGAATTTTACATCTGGGAATTCAGAATATGTTAGAGCTGGAACATCACTCTTACCCCTTCTCTGCTCGAGTGCGAGCATAAGAGCAGTTTAAATGAGCCAGACAAGAATCAAAACACACCCTTCAAGCTAAGTCTCATGTCCAGACACACAAGTATTTTATGAATGGGAAAAATATTAAACACAATGGTCAGACAGTAAATCTTGCTGTGGTTACATTTTTCTCAGAAGAATGGTGTTCTAGGGAAGGTCTGTTTAGCGCCAAAAGAAAAAAAAGGAGAGTTAAAAAAAAAAAAGAGCTTTACGATTTTGTAAAGTTTCCCAGGGGTGCTTCTCTGCTGCTGCTGCTGCTCCTGCAAGATTTCCTGGTGCTGGCTTCACTGGGAACGTAGGCAGGGACCTGGGTACTCAGTTAGGAACGGTCAACCTTCAGGACAGCGACAGTCAAATCAGCTGGGACATGGGGAGGACACCACCAAACTAACCCGAGGCCCTGATGTCAGCTGCATGGCACAGACTGAGTTCTGACAAATACGCGCTTGTAGAGTACTGGGTCTATAACTATATGTGTGTATATATATATTTATATATAAATACAGATATAGATATGTATATGGGGTGGGGGAATGGGAACTCTGACCAGCAACTAAGATGTTGGAAAAACG
This sequence comes from Mesitornis unicolor, assembly GCF_000695765.1. Lineage (NCBI taxonomy): Eukaryota > Metazoa > Chordata > Aves > Mesitornithiformes > Mesitornithidae > Mesitornis > Mesitornis unicolor. The sequence goes on from NW_010166047.1 coordinate 39,569, forward strand.
TGATCTGTTCCAGGAGCTGAGAGCAAGCAGTGGTCAGTAAATGCACCTATTTTAGCTGCCAGTTACCCAGAATACAGCTAACTCCATGTTTGCGCTTTTGTTAACAAATCCTCCACATTTTTTAGGAAGATTGGGGGGTGGGTGGGAAGAACAGCAAGAGACCCTTTTCTTCAGGTGTCTCCTCATCAATGGGTACAAAACTGTGTTTTAAAAACTGAACAGGGAATAACTCGAGTTTGTTCGGTCTTTGGAGGAGTCAGCAGCTGCCTCTGTATTGCAAAGCCTCCTGTATCTGCAGGTCCTGGGCGTGCACCTGCCTGTGGCCAGCAGACAGCCTGGTCCCTGAGCCACCCGCCCCCGGCCAGCAGCATTTGGGTCTCATGGTGATCAATGGAGACTTGGGAACCTGCAAGACTGAGCAGTGGCTACAAAACAGTGTAGGACATGGCCATATAAGCAGAGGGTTAGACCCTTCAGGATATATCCTCCTCCTCTTTTTTTTTCTTTTTAATGAAAGCTGGTAATTATACCCTACCCAAAACACAGCTCAGGAGCAACACCACCAGCTCTCCTCCACTCAGGAAAATGGACTCATCTCTCCATCTGCCCTGGCAGCAGGCAAAGAGAGGGAAAAGCATGGCTTTGCCAGCAGTCAAGAACCTGCACCCCTGCTGCACATAAGGGCGTGGTCTGCCTCAAAAATGGTGCTTGGTAGTGAGGGTTTTGGGGTCTCCTTGTTGTGCTGGGCTATAGCTGGCACTCGACCATGTTGGTTATTGTCTGGCAACAGCCAAGGAGGCTTTTGTTGCTTTTCATCAATCCTATGTAGCTCCTAAATTCAAACGTGCTGATGTTTCTGGAGAAACAGTTACTACTTTTGCTTTTAAAAATGCATCTAGGTCCATCGCAGGATGACTGCATGCCAGCCTCCCCCAGCAACCATTCAAACTCGCCCTTGCCCCTGCCATGTGCAACACGCCCCTTGCTCCCAGGAAGGTGATTCATTTCCAAGAGGCACATTTGTAGGGTGTTTCTGTGGCTCTGTGTGACCTGCATTGGGGATGAATTAGAGACCTCAGCATCGCAGACATATCCCAGGGTCGCATTCAGGAGGCACAGGGAAGCAGTGGGGGAAGGATGCAAGCAGAGTGGTCAGCTCTGTTGCTTCACATGAAAATCAACTCTAATAGCAATTAAGGGAAAGGAGCAGGACATTAATAAGGCAGCAGTGATTTTTTTTCCAAATTGGTCACAACCCATTGGTTTATCCCTCAAAAAGCTCAGCTGAGAAGGATTCTCTCATCCCTTTGTCCCCCCTATCTCTTTCAATAATCATCCTTCTTCATGCAAATAGAGACGGGAAGGGGAGCGCAGGGAAAGGTTAACGCGGAGGCAGGCGATCTTTCATCGAGATGGTAATTTTGCTGCCTGGCTCCACGCCAAACGCAGGCTGCAGCCACTCGCTGCCATTCCAGCGTGAGTGAAAGGATCTTTAATAAGAGTGTAAATAAAAGCCAGGCTGAGAAATGAGTTTTCCATCCCAGCAATCGCTGGCCTAACCTCTGCTGTAAATAGTCTCTCAGAGCAGCACAGATGGAGTACCAGCACCTGGGGATCAAGGCAATCTCTGCACAGCGCAATTTAAACAGCTGGGTACAATTGTAACACGAATTAGCAGGGGTAGGCGGAGGGATTCCATTTTGTGTGCTAGGTAAAAACAAATCACTTTCTCCTTTTTCCCCTTTAAAAAAAAAAGTGGGGTGGGGGGGAGAACTTTTGACATGATCTGGTGGGAGGTGCTCTTCCCTGCAGCTGTTAGATTAATTTAACCATGAGAATTTCCCACAAGGCGCTGTAAAAACAGAGCCCTAATTTATGATCATTGATTTAACAGCTTGAAAGTGATTTATCTGACCCTGGTAAAGATAGCGAGGACACCAGAAGAATGATCGGTCACTCTGGGCTTTGTGCGGCTGTGATTGGCCTTATTAATTTAGAGCAGAAGGTCTGTTTCAGTGTCTTACTGAGACAGTCAAAGGCGCTTGGCAACTGAACCATTTTAAATAGTGGGGGTTTTTTTGAAGCATTACTAATGCTGCTAAGTACTGAGAATTTATTCCACATGGAAAAGATCCTCATTAGTTAAGAAATGGTGAGGCTTCATTTAGAACTGCACACAAACAGATGCCAGGTCTTAGATCTCCAGGTTGGCTTTTTCTTAAGTAATTGTTATTTTTTTTTTTGCTGCTGTTGGGAATCTGAAGCACACTGTGAAACAGAATTGTTAAGCATTACGGTAAATGAGAAATAGCTTTGGAAGAGATAAAAGAGGTTGGCACGAGGGACTGCCGGCTCTTGCTCTTTTAAAGGGCCGATTTCAGAAACATCTAAATGCTTCACATATTTTACTATTATTTTTATCATTCAGTCCTCTTTATGGAAGTTATAGAGCACCTCTGTTGACAAATATACCTAGGCTTTGTTTCAGAAGAAAGTGCTTTGAGTTGAAATGAGTGTGGCATCCGCTGCTGAAATGTCACAACTGAGTGATGCAATTTCATGGCACAAATACGAGGAGAGAGGCTGAAAGGCAAAGGGAAAGGTGAGTGCTCTCTCTCCAGAAAGAACAACTGCTTTAAGATGAAATACAGATGCTTTAACAGCTTATCTACACCAGAAAATCTGAATACAGGATGAAGAGTGTTTGTACATGTGCACAGAAACGACCCAGGAGGTGCCACAACTGTTTCTGGTGCTTTAGGGTGCTAACCCGGAAAACGGGCTGGAAACAGCTGAGTACCAATTTATTTTGCCACCTGGACTGACGTGCAGCGGGGTTGAATGTCACTGATTGGGATGGCTCTGCCTCTCACTCACTGCTGGATTGTGCCCAGATTTAAAGCCCATCCATGGGGATCTTGGCAATTTCCCGCCACTTTTCCAGGTGGGAGCCAGAAGGGCTGCAGGGCAGGATTTCATCCACAGGGGAGGAGTGTGCCCCGTCCTGATGAAATGCTGCCATCTGACCTGAAACGAAGGCACTCCACTTAATCTCCATACAACAGGGGGGAAAAGCAGAAAACAATATTTCAGCCCTCCAAAATGTGACATAGTAACAGTTCTTTTTAGAAGTGAAAAGACAACACAAAACAATAGAATGAATTAGGAAATATGTGGAAAAGCCTCCACAAAAATCTCACACACGTTGTCAAGAGATTGAAGGATAAATGTGTGAACAGTGATCTGTCTTGCTAAAAGGTTTGGGGGGGGGCAATGGTAACTATAAAAACAACCCCAGAATCCCATATGAAATAAACCAAAGCTGAAGCCCAGATTATGGGCCTGAAGAATACAGAAAGCTGTATGTCAGCCTGCACAGCATCTTGCCATCACCTTGTGTTGCCATCAATCTTCTGTTGCTCCCTATAGCACACCATGGAGGCATTAGGAGAATCTGATCATTAATGTGCAGCATTACTTTGCTTAAATTCAAATTTATGGGGGGAAAAATAATCAATAAGGTGAGTGGCGCACGAAAATGTTTCTGCACACCGCTTATACCCGTGACAAGAGTCCCCTAAATAAATAAAATAAAGCTGCTTCTTCAGAGTACAGACCCACATACCAACAAATCCTTGTCCCTCCCAAAATAAGGCCAGATATTTCTTCCCACTTAAAGCCCATTCTGGATGGGCTCAGATCTAATTCTGGAAAATTACAAATAAGCATCCTCAACACCACAGAAATCACAAACACCTCTAAAGAAATGATTGCTTTTTACCAAATGGATCGCCTTTTCTTCTTTGATCCCTTAATTTACCACTGACTTCATACTAACACTTGACACCACGGCACACATGGATGTAAATGAGTCTTCAGGTTAGTTTAAAAGTACAACTATTTTTCATTTACCATAGCAGGAACAACAACCTAAAAGACGTTCTCAGTTAGGTGCTACACTCCACGTGACATCCCAGAATATTGCTCATTTCAGAATTCCCTTGTTTAAAACTCCTAAGGATGGTTTGACTGGCATCTCAGGGTCCAAAATATGTGACTTGTTTACTGCTGAAGCATCAGCAGTTCAGGACCAGATATTCAGAATCACAATTGGCTCCTATTTACTTTTTTATCTGAAAAAGCTCCAGTTATTATGTTCACAGAACTTTAGCAAGAGCCAGAGAGACCATTTGAGGTGATCAAAACTTTGCAAAAATTCTAATAACTGAGGATCCCAACAAGGTGATTCTTTACAAGTCCTCCTTGTCTTTGAACTTCTAAGAACTGTTTGCGTGAAAAGGTGTCTTTGATTACTGCGAGAGCATCTGCAAATACGCTCAAGTGCCAATGTGCTTACCATTCAAACAAGGAAAGTGACAGCCCCTTCCTCTGATGCTGCCTTGTCCTTTCCAGCTCTGGATCACGGATCACACCCATAGCCCTCCCACGCCTGCTCGTGGTGTGCAGCCTCCCCACAACAGTCACCAGAAGCAGACTTCCCTAGGAACATGCTAGAAGGAAATAATCGATGGCCCAAGGCTGCAATTAAAGCCCCTTTCAGACATTTACATACAAAACACAACAAAAAAAGGCTGTTGCAAGTCTCTTAAATATGCCCACAGCTTAAGTCACTACTTAGGGGTCCTACAGAAACTCCTAAAATGCATATTAGAGTTAAAACAGCAAGCTAAAGGCACTGCATTCATTGATGTGGTAAGGCCCACAGGCACACAAGCCATGGCACAAGCCCACCCCACACCACGGTGGCACAGGCAGGGGCACAGGCAAATGCCACTGCAGAGGAGCAGCCACCACCGTGGGGGACAGCACCAGTGGGAGAGGAACCACACAAACTACACAAACTCAAGACAAACCTGCCCGTTGCAGCAGGTCAGAGATGCGCTGCTCTGCGTCCAAAGCTCTAGAGCCAACTCTGAAATGAACGCTGGGCTCATACTCACTTCACTGCTAGGAAAATCACTGGAACGAAGTGTATGGAAACAAATTAAGATAGGTTTGGAGATTTTGTTTGTTTGTTTAAGAAGATTAAACATTACTTGAGATCTCCTGGAGAAAGGATCAGTTCCAGTAATGCACCCAGCCTGATTTGGTCCTCATAAGAAAAGCTGTTAATTATTAGGCATACAGCTTATTGCTTATAAATGCAGAGGTAAGGGTAAGCCTCCAAGTAGCGTCTTGAGGCTGCAATACCGGAATAAGTTAAGTCATTTGCAAACCTCAAGTTTTCTTCCACAGAAGAAGGCATCACAAAGTTAACGTCGGTTTTGTTCAACACTGAGTGATGCCATTAATAGATGCACAAGAGGAGGGGTCCCGGGTAGTCTTCTGTAAGTATTCGGATGCCAGTGTGCAAACACGTGGTGTTGCAGCAGAAGGAAAGCAGCGCACACAACTGGCTGGGATTAGCAAACAAAGTGGCGGTTTGTGAGATCGAAATCGTATGATCAATCTTGTTTATCTCTAGGATGAAGACGCCGACTCCACCTCATATGCAAAGCACCATCCGCTGGATTACAGCTATTACCTACAGCTGTCGATCTGCGGAATATATGTGTGTATATGCATATATATCACATGCTTTTAGATGGGAAGAGGGAAATAGATTGCTTATATGAAATGCATTCATGTAACAGAAAAATGCTGAACGCTCTGTTTCCTGATTTCAGTCTCCTTCCTATGGAAAGGAACTAATTGCTCGTTATCATCAGCAGTAAATACAGTCAGAGCTACTGAAGTTACATTTCAGTCTTTAATGGAAACATGCTTCATCTCTAATGTCATTATTCCTACTGTCACTGCACCCGTGTCATTTCTTGTGGCTGGCATTAGGCCACCTTCCCTCATCTGCGTCGACAGGCAAAGGTAGACACACAGGTTTTCAAGAAATTACTCAGAAGATTAAAATTCCCAAAGTCATAAATTCAACACAAATACCCTATGTTTTTAAAAATTGCACTTCATGAAAGAGCCACCATGAAATATCCCTGTTCTCATGGTGTTCTCTTTTCTAGTAACAGCAGAAGTTTTATTTTCGAACAAAGACTGTTTTGATATACATTGATCATTCACTACTGCTGAGAAACCCTAGGCTAGTGTTTAGCATGCTTTCTGTTGATAATTTCTTAGGTGGCGGTGAGCAGGTGAAACTGGGACCAAGGCTGATTCATGCACATATCCCAGTACTTTAGCAAAGCTTTTGAATTTCATCTGTTTTTCTTACATTGCTTCTTCTGTCTTCATCATGTTCTCTGTCCCATCAGACTAATTAAATTTGGAAACTACAGAACCAGGATTTGCTGGGAAATAAAAGAACATTAAAAAAAATATATGGTATTGTTATAGCAGCAACATTTCTGAAACCAGGAGACAAAAACCACCAGAATCTGGGGGACAACAGGGACAGAAGCCATAGACAAGCTGACGAAGGTAAAAGAAACTCAAAAGCACAACTGAAAGACTTCATTTACGCTATTTTCATTAAATGTCCCAGCACTGCGCCATCTCTACACTAGCATTGCAGTAATCGTTGTCAGGCGCCTGGCTGTCCGCTGCGGTTTCCCAGCCGCGTCTTGAGCAAACCAGTTCTCCCAGACCATGTCCTGTGAATGCCACCACCAGGTGCCACCGTACGGCAGGGGCTGGGAAGGCGCTGAGGAGCTGAACCAGCAAAGCCCGCTCTCCTCTGCATTTGTGCCTATAGAATGAGTTCTCGTGTGGATAACACCACAGGTAAAGTGGTAAGGGTGAGTTCTTACAGCCCTTCCATTAGTAAGCTCTCTTCTTTATCCGGCTGCCCAGGTTAAAGGCATAATTTGGCATAAGTTGTCCAGAAACTCAGTATTTTTAATTTCTCTTCGTCTTGGTCAGTTCTGGATGAAATAGGGCAATTAATTCAAGGTTCATAAGGAAGGATTAGCAAATCGAGAATTGCATAAACCTTGTTCTCTTAGAAAGTCAGGTTAAAAGTGTTCAGCCATGGAAAAAGAGTTGGTAAAAAAGCAAGTGAAATTACCCTATAAAGAAGAATGAGCTTTTGAGAACAACAATAAAAGAGCGTGTGGCTGTGGATTTGTTTTACCCTTCTGTTTCTAGAGACCTGGGGAAGGCTGAAATGCTTAAAAACCACTCGGCTGCAATAGTAAGGGTGTAGCAGCGGCATGACACTACAAAACGATGGTTAACAAAAAGATGTTGTCATAAGACAGGATCAAGCAAAGCAGTTGGAGAATATCTAGATAAACATTTTAAAGCACACAATAGGAAGGGGCTCTTGGAAACCCAGATTTTATTTCTCGCTGTTTTTGCACCTATCTCACATAAGCCTTCTCAGGAGTTTACAAAAGACTTTCTTAAAATTAGTCTTTTGCTTGGTTTTTTTCCCCCTGATCTAGGGGATAAGTCTGCCTAGGATGACTACTGCTCCAACAGCCCTTTGTCTGTCTGTCTGTCTCCATGCCATGCTCTGTGATGAGCCTTCGTATCCTGTGCCCTTTCTCCCTCCCTCTTTCTATGTAGGCACAGATTGTATATAAATGCAGCTCTATCTCAACTTAATTGCCCCCTGCATGGGTCTAAATTTGATCTCAGAAAGTGTCCACAATACTAGCATATCCATTAAGAAATACTGTCTTAATGTTCTCAGTGATCCATCGGTCTTAACACCAGTTCTTGAGTCATCTGTTGACCATCACCGCTTTGCCCTCCCTTCTTCAGGAAATGGGAAAACTCCACTGAATTTTCTAGGACATCTGTACACTTCTGTTCCTGGGATCATTACAGCTCTCAGATCCAAATCTGTAATTTTTATCTTAGCAAACATACTTCTGGATCCATTCTCATGCCAGCCTACCCTTTTTTCTTCAGAAGGGAGTACCGGTTACATGCATCTCCTCCTTCTGATGCTAATTGCACCTTCCTTAGATTCCCCATCTTTCTTCTGTCTGCAGACCACTCTGTCATCTGTTCATTTTCACAGTCCATTTCTCATGTTCACTCTTCCTTGGGCACCAAACACTATCATCACAATTTTTTCTTATTTTCTGCTGATGCAGCCATCTCTCCTCTCTTCATTTGCTACCCTGCTTTTTCCGTCATTCTCTCTTTTCCGTCCTTCTGCAAAGGAAACTTGTTCCACAACTTTATTCTTCCTTCACTAGCCAGTCTTGTCAACTTGAATTGTGCATCAGTTATTCAAAAGGTCACTCCCACTATTTGATTGCCTTTCTTTTTCCCAAGAGTCCCCTTTTGGTAAATACCTACAAAAAGTCGCCCATCTAATCTTCTCCTCCTTCACTCCCATCTTGCTGTTGTCTTCAAGAATCCATCTCATCTCATGTTGTTGTCACATGCTATAGCTAAAATTTCTCTTAGAAGAGATCTGTGCTTATAGAGAAGTAAAGGAAATAGCAATATTTAACTGGAATTATCCACCATTACTTCTACATAATGAGGTTAGGTGATGTGAGAGAGCTTTGAGAATTGGCAAGTACATAAACTACTTCAAAGTGTGTGTATAAGGACTTAGAGTTGAGTGCTTCTCATGAAATACTACGCTTACTGCCAGAATTTCCAGCACCAGTAGGACAACATTTAAGTAACAGTCAACTTCATCAGAACTCAAGTGCAACTGATTAAACTTGCTTTCTTTGACAGGGAAATAAACCTAGCGGAGAGAAGAAATGCGCTGGTGTTAGTATGAACTGGAAGATTTAGGAATTTGTTCTACCAGAAGCCATTCCTGCAACACACTTCTCATGTATTCTTCAACAACTGTGGGCTGGTTTTTGGAAAATAAGGTTCTTACCAGCATTATTTGAAACAGAAAAGAGCAAAAGTCTACTCACGATAAATTCAATATCACATTGATAAATAAAGAAGTCACCTTAAATAAACAAAAGTATTATGATAAGGATGAAGCAGTCCTGATAAGAAGAAATAACCAAATTCTGAAAAGGAGGAAGGAGTTAAGTTATAGGAGCATTGAATCAGGAGATGTACTTTACGTTCATTACATAGTAAGGTAATACCATTCCAACAAAAATAAAAACCATGTATTTTATGCAAGACAAATGAGGTCATTAGTTTATACTTGCAACTGGTCTGATTTCAGTCACAGATGTAGGATTCTCTCTAGTACAGTGAAATTTTTGACACGACTAATGAGAACAGTCACATGGGAATGGTCAAAATAAAATTTTAAAAAAAGGAAAATAAGATCCATCAGGCAAAGTTGTGAAATAGTGCTTGAATAGATGCATTCATTTTAAGAAAATTATTTTCCACATGTATGTAAAGATCTGTCCCTTTTTCAAACTGCAAAACTGCTTGAAGGAGAATGGAGATTAATTTGGAAATACAAAAAGGAAAAAAAACCACAACAGCCAAAATGGAAACTCAATAAAGAAGTGGAATTATTGCTGGAGAAAATGAGCATACTTTCATCTTACATTTCTGCAACTATTAAAGACTTCCTTGGGTACATACCTCTTGATATGAAATAGCATGTTCTTACATGAAGCACTATTCATTCACTATCAAGTCAAACATCGTAAGAACTCCAATTTTGTTCCGTCATTTGCAACTATCAAGATAAATGCAGTGATTTACAACCCATTCTGCAGACTGCCAAATTCAGGTTGTATTGGATAAAAAAGGGAGGTGAGAGGGAGAGAAAATACGACTACATGCATCGCTTTTCAAGCACTTCCTTCTGGTTTTTTTTTTTTTTTTGTAGTTACCAAGCACAGGCATTTCTGATAACCTCAGGTATGACAGTGAGACAGAGAGTTTGTTTGCTCCTTTATCTTTTTCTTGTAGGTTTTAAGACAAGCAGAGCTTTACAGGTGCTTACTAGAGAGACAAAGGCAGCTAAACAACTTGTATTACACAGCAATACACCTGAACTACAAATGGGAAACCATGTTCTGGGTCAGGTTCAGTATCAGGACTGTTTTAGAGCACTGCCTAACAACAGCCATTGCACCGCTCCATGGTTTAGGTGACAATACCATGGCAGGTGGCTAAAAACTCCTCAAACGCGTACTTACAGGTTAGACTGCAAAGGTGAGTAATTTTTGGTACAGTTTCAGACTACATCTTCCAAACCACCAGACTCATCTGTGAACCATCTTGTTTGACTGCTGGTTCTCCTGCTGATTCCCCAAGGTTACTTGAGGCAGCTGAAAAATCTCAGTCCACGTTTGCTGAAACATCCTGCAAATGGGTCTTTTCGAGTGCTGAACAAGGCAGAGATTAAGTCTAGCTGGTTGTGCTGCAGCAGATCACAGAGGAGTGTCCTTGGAGAGGAAGAGCAGTTTCTCAGCATTAGCTTAAGAGAAAAATCTGTTGGCACAAACAGATGCTTAAAAATAAATATCTCATCCATGTAAAACAGAATGAGGAATCTAAGGAAATTAGCCTTTATCATACCTTTCTGGTTTTTTTTAATGAGAATCAGACCATAACGTAGACTGATCTGATAGCTCACATTAAGTTTCTTGGTTTCTTGTGGTAGCAGCAGCTTCCATAAAAGGAGCATATGATCTGCAATACTTCAAAGGGATACAGACCCCACCAGCAGTGGATCCAGCAATTCCCTAGTTGCCTTCTACAGCCAAAAAAGACTTACATGAGATACACACTGTTGAATGAAGAATGTTTCTAACACTTTCAGTAATTTGGAAAACAAAACCTGTCAGGCAAGCAAGTTCTTCTTATAGCATATGAACTCTCTATTTATAAGAAATAAGTGTTTTTAAGTTGTAACACCAACAAATATTTACACTAGGTATTTGCCACTGTTTAAAAAAACCCCAAACAACCAAAAAACCCACCTCAAAGCCCCACCCTATCTACACTCCAATGAGTGGTGCAGACTGTGGCTTGCAGAGTTTTCCTGAGTAGCCCTTTTCCTAGGAGAAGGTGTTGCAGCACCTCCCAAGTCTGTTCATGCTCCAACATACAAAGCCAGGCAAAACGGGTTGTTGTGTAAAAATGCACAGGAGGGGTAGTACATTCAGTTTCAGCAACAGCCACTGCACCTCAGCCTTCCCAGGCCACCACACAGGTAGCATCCAGCCTTTTGGGTAAGTGTGCAGGCATGGGCCAAGCACAGGGAGTAGTGGGTTTCGCTCACTGCCACAGCATTAGTATGGGCCAAGCCTGGCTTTCGGTGACAGGCAGAGGAAAATGAGCTCAGCAGCTGCTCAAGGAAGAAAATACCCACTTCAGTACAGATCAGGATAGGCAGACATTGCTACAGCTAGAAGCAATGGAGATCAAAGGACCCCAGGCTTCTGCAGGCAATGCTATGGCTGGGTGCTCCTGCCAGGAGGAGGGCAGAGGGGTGCCTGGATGCAGGGAAGGAAGATGGGACCCAGAAGTTTGGTGGTTGGACACCTCTGGGCATGTTCCACGACCAATGTATCTGTCAGATACATTAGGATGACCACAGAAGAGCTACATCCAGTAGAAAGGATGACACTAAAGATGACTCACTATGGTCGCAGAAAGAAGCAACTCATTCCAAAGACCAAAAGAATGTCCCTAAGCTAGAGGTGGACACGTGCCTTGTGAACCAGAACCAGGAACATCAGCTTCACGTGATTTCCAGGAATGGTGAAGGCAGCAGGGTATGAAGCCAAGGAAACACCAATGACAGACATGCAGTAACTGTATTTCACTGAGAAAACAGTGGTGTACAATACCGCACCAGTGCATTGTTAATTATTTTATTTTTCTTGACCACGGGATAGATGAGGAAGGAACATGACTTTGAATTTTCAAACATCAGACATGGACCACTGTGTGTTATTTAAAAAGACAGTTCTAAGTCCTACAGCATGTTTCAATTCTACCACTTAGCACCACCAATTGTTCAAATGTTTAATTATTCCTAGCATTCAGACTGTAGAAATTAATGGCATAAGATACAACTGCATCTTCTGTGCCTCTATTTATTATTACAAGCTCCCTACTATCAGTTTACTTTGCCATATGAAAGTGCTATGTTACCTTCCATCCTGTCCTTTGATCTGCAGAACACGTGTATGGCCTGCAACTTGAGACCTTTCCCCCAAACACTTCTCCAATAGTCCCATTTTCTTTCTGAATTAAGATGGCCAGTCCATCAATATACAATAATCAAGTGCTATATGAAAGGAAGATCACTTTTTTCAGTTTAATACCTTTCTTTCTGTATACTGAAGCCCCGTAGCAGAAGTCCACTTCAAGAGGACTACAGTGACACAGCCCCTTTTCTAAATCTTTGCTTAAGGAGATGGAGTCCCTGTGTTGACTACCTTGGTCCATGTATTCACTACCTTGGTCCACGTATTCTGCCAAAACCAGTACAAAGTGGTTAACACGAGGCTGTCATGTACTGTATTAAATGTCAGGGTTAGGAACCCAGCAATCTCATCCTACTTAATTCTACCATGGACAACCATATTAGAAATGTACAAGCCTCCTAAAAAGCGCGGGGGAGGCAGCAGCAAATTTTACCCAGTTAAAACATATGAAGGGTAATTTAAACCTTCAATTGTATCCCTGTCCCATTACTTTAGATATTCAAAATACAGAACTAAAAAAACACTCCTGTTTTGACAGTCTTGACAAATCACAATGTTGATAATAGTGTTAACAGTAGTTTTAGGGATGGAAAAACAAACTGAAATAGCCTAGAGATTCACATCATGAAGCTAAAAGGGAGGTACAAACACGTAAGTGAGAAAGGGAGAAAAAAAAATCTAAATGCTTAACAAATAAGAAAATGTCATGTGGTCTAGCTAGGTTCTTCTGTATCAGCCACTACTAATGAGAAGTGTCATCTTTCAGTCACTTCAAGCCCTGCCAAAATTATTATTGCATCAAAGACACTGCTTTTTACCTGGTCACAAGGATGCAGAAGACAAGCTTTTTAAACATGACTTGATTAGCATAAAGGTAAAAAATCAGAAGAACTCAAAATGAAAGAGGGAGAAACCAAAGCACAAAATAGACAGTCAAAAGCAGCCAAGTCTTGGTATTTCAGGTGATGGTTGGGACTAGAGCAGAGTCAGTAAAGATGGTACGGTCACCTCAGTCCTTGCTGCCTTGGCTTGACCTGAGGACTTTGTCATTTCAATGCATCGTGATTGAACCCTGAAGTCTGTAAGTGCTGTGACCCACACTGGTGCTGGCTTTGCAGGTAAAGCCTGAACATCTTTTTACTCAAACAATGAATTCCAAAGAGATGAAGAGAAGGGAAGCCCTCCTCTTCTACCATCTAGGCTTAAATTTCAAAACACTGTGTCCACTGCAATATTTAACCGTCAAACATTCCTATTATCCATCAGATATAATCTCAATATGTTCTTTAAACCAGC
>NW_010166047.1:52984-62331 GCF_000695765.1 Mesitornis unicolor
CTGAATTAATTCTATTTTTATTTTTTTTTCCCTGACGTTTACAAATAATTTTATGTAACAGACCGGGAGTTGCCATCTGTTACCTCAAACTACTTTTAGGTCTCTACACAACACATCCTGCGGATGTAGCCTACTTTTTTGCTAGTAGATATGGTACTTCATGATTGACAGTATTAACTATGCTGGACTGTGACTAATGAAACATTTTGGATTGCTTTCTAACAGTAAATACTCCTCATGTACTGTCCTATCAATCACCATGGCATCTGCAGCTATCATTATAGATGGCATTTCACTTTCTTGAGCATCGATAACTGGATTGAACAGTACTGGCATCCATATACAGAACTGCAAATTTTGGCCTTGGGATACATGTGCCAGAGTAATGGGCCCTGAACTCAGCGCCGTGCATGGCTCCGTTCCAGTGGCTCACTCTCTGCCCCTGTTGGTTGTGCTAAAGGTGGACCCTGCTGCTCCACAGCTGCCTGTGCCCCCTTCTGCTGCACATTGAGAGGAGGCTGTGGAGGTACCCCCAAGACTTCAGAATCACCAAAAGGGATTTGCTGGGCAAATGCAAAGTCTGGCCTGGGCATGAGCTGACCGCAGCCATCTGGCCAGGCTTACATGTGATCATTGTGACCAGCTGAGCCACCCGCATCAGGGCTTCCCGAAGCAGAAGATCCCAATGGCATCAGAACTGTGCTGCCTCCAGAGTTAACTCCATGAGCTGCAGCTCACGTGGTGGCTGTGGGGGGTTGTCAGGAGCCATGCGATATCCTAAACACCATCACTTTCCTACAACAGCAGGGCCGTAGGTAGTACAAGGCTGGGGAAGGGAGGACAGAACATATTGCATAAATATTTAAGGACCTCTGCTCCCACTAGACCTCGCACTGATCATTTTATTTGGTTTTGATTAGCATCACTACTGCTTATCTACTTCCTTTAAGCCTCACACTTTGTGCCTTACTGGACTATTTTTACTTTTCAACCATTAAAAAAGGATTGGCAAACTTAAGCACTTGCTTCCTCTGCCACCCTTCCCTATTTAATTTTCTACTCCTCTAGCCTATAACCATGTACTAAAGCAGCAAAGACAGCAGCTGGGCACAGGATGCATGACAGACTATGTACGACATCAGGGACTAACATGGCTAGGAAGCAAACTTTCAGGGGCTGGAAAGAAGAAAGATGTTCATGAGGCTGGGGAGCAGCAGAAAAGCTAGGTCACCAGAGAAGGAAGAAACCCAAGGGACTTGGAAAATAATGGCACTGTAGCTGGCAGACTGGCACACCTATGAACATTTAATGTTTATAGTAGCGCTACTCTCACATTATACAATTGTACATACCATTTCAGAACTACCTCACATGTAGGCCTTCCAGTCAAACCCAGATGAGGTTATGCAAAAGTAACCTGCTGCGTCCTTTCTGACAGAAGCATTTCTTGGGTCCATACGCAAGTTCTGCAGCATGAAAGGCCACCTTGATACTGATGGCACCAGCAATAAGCCTAACTCAAAGGATTACTATTACACTGCCATGCATCTGACTGAAATCACTGTGTAAATCAGATAGCGTTACATGCCACAGAGAGATAGATACAAGACAGATATGGACAGTGACAATGCATGTGTACATCCTGATAACGCTTATGATCATCACCTTGGGAAAAAAGACCTTAGGAAGCTCAGGTATCACATATTCAGTAGAGCCCATTGTGTCTGGCGCTCATTGTGTGTGGGGCACACACGTAAATAGATACACATACATACAAGTGCCTAATAAGGCAATGCAGGTAGGTAAGTGGAGGTAAAGAAGTGCTTTGTTTTCTGCTTAGCCTGAGAACTCTAGGTAAGACACCATAAGGACAAGCAGATCCTGTCTGTAATCCCCAACAAATGATAAGTTTTTGCATCACCATGATACAAATTACCCAGTGACGTGGATTCAGACATCGGATTTACCCCTTCTAAAGTAACTGTCCACCAGCTGACCAGAATTGGGTGCAGCAAGGCTTCACAGAGCCCTCTTGACAATAGGTGTATGGATGCAGTTGGGAAAGCAGCTGCTCTTCACCCACAGCTGTCCTGGGTCTGCTGGCAATTTCCCCCCTGATCCCCTAGGCCAAAACCTCTCCTCAATGAGGGATAAGTTGCAGTTTGACCTAAACCTGTAAGGCAGTACAGGCAGCTTTCCCGACAGGAAAGCTTTTGAGCACTAGGCTGACAGAAAATCTAAGACTCAAACTCCAACCAGATCATTGTAGATGTCCTTGTCAACCCTGTGTAGCACAGATGGCCTTGAAGCAGACCTTGCTAGATGCAAGCAGCAAGAGCTAGATGCAATACAGCAATGAATCGTCTTTGCAGGACACGCTGAAGGGCTGTAGTTTATGTAAGACCCTCATATAAATTATGCATGCTGCTGGAGCCCTTAGGTATGCAATAGATGAACAGTCTCCTCACTTCAGCAGCCTGCATTGCCAAGAAATTCAGGAACAGGTTCCATACTGTAAAGCACAGCTGCTGACTTGCAGTACAGAGGTGACCTGTTAATCTGGAAGACACCCAGGGCTTCAGGAGCAAGAGTTAGGCTGCGCCGCCCAGGCTGCGCATCTATTGCACAGACACAGCGTTTCAGAGGACTGCACTTTGGCTTTACATCTCCTCAGCTTCCAATACATGTGTTCAATTTAGGAAGAGCGAGAACAAAAAGAACACATGCCATTAAACATCCTCTCCCTTGGCTTCATCGTCCTCCAGGCATCACTCAGGGTTCTGCTACAACTCACCCAAAAATCATTCAAGGAAACATGCAATAGTGGAATCTCTCCTGTGAACAGAGGGAATGGAAAAATGGATTTGGATGGTGGCTTTCTTACCTGAGCAAGCACCTACTACATAGGTCATTGACATAGCAATACATTTTTCAGAAGTTTCTGAAGGTCCCATGCACCAATACCAGGACTGGAAACAACACAGAAGCTTTCACAGAATCTTAGGAGTTGGAAGGGACCTCAAAAGATCATCCAGTCCAACCACTCTGCCAGAGCAGGATCACCTAAACCAGGTCACACAGGAACATGTCCAGGTGGCTTTTGAATGTCTCCAGAGAAGGAGACTCCACAACCTCCCTGGGCAGCCTGGTCCAGTGCTCTGTCACCCTCACAGTAAAAAAGTTTTTCCTCATGTTCAGATTGAGCCTCCCATGCTCCAGCTTGCTCCCATTTCCCCTTGTCCTGTCATTGGACATCAGAGAGAAGAGCCTGGCTCCTTCCTCCTGACACTCGCCCTTTACAAATTTATAAACATTAATGAGGTCACCCCTCAGTCTCCTCTTCTCCAAGCTAAAGAGACCCAGCTCCCTCAGCCGCTCCTCATAAGGGAGATGCTCCACTCCCTCGATCATCTTTGTGGCTCTGCTCTGGACTCTTTCAAGCAATTCCCTGTCCTTCTTGAATTGAGGGGCCCAGAACTAAACACAATATTCCACAATATTCTCAAAGAAATGTCTCATGTTTTGAGTTCACTTTTGGCCCCTCTGTGTTATTTCTGTTAGGCACATCACTACACCTGACACTGCATGAGAGATGAAGATGCTGGTAACAGCTGCACACGTCACCACCTGGTGAACCCCATGGTACTCCACAGAAACACAACTCCTCTCAAACAGCATTTTATTGCACAAGAGTGATACAGTTTTCACCTACGCCTAAGAAAAAAGGCACTTCATACTTGAAACACTGAAATGTAATTCACTATCAAAATCAAAGACTGCTACAAAAATTATAATGTACTATTTATTAGGTTTATTTTAATCTTCCAGAAGCTTCTTTCTGGAAGCTCAGCAGGACCAACCTCCCCTTTAAGAGCACGGTGTAGAAACTCTGGGAGCAAACAAGATCAGTTTTAGACTGAAAACTAAGCTTCAGCCTGAAACACAAGGCCTCAGCAAACCACACTGAGTTTTACCAAATAAACCAGATTAAAAAGCAGATTTCCAAGCAGCTGAAGTCTGTCACCATGATTTTTCCTTGTTTCCACACGTACTGTATTTATTTGCAGGTGGCATATAACAGATTCTCTTGCCTTCCTGGTCAAAAGTCTTAGCATCAAAGTAAGGCATCCTCCCAGGAACATGCACCATAGGTAATACCAGGTCACTGAGCTACCAGCTGGACAGTCTCTCCTGATGTGGTGCTTCAAAAGTTAATCAACAGCAACATTACCCCCTCTTCCCTTCCAACACTCACAAACCTTGACACAGGTGGTGGGATAAGTATGACCTTGCCTCATTCAATGCCAGCATTGTCATACCTAAGCCTTCGTCCCATTTTTTGTGGGATGAACTAAGACATGCACAAGGCAAAATCCTTGCAAAGGATGAAATGGAGGGCAGAAGAGGCACCCTTCAGAATGCCACAAGGTATACTTTGAGTTGTCTTCAGGTGAAAGCAGAAACGGGGAAATACCACACTTCAGCAATGAGGTGTTTAAACCCACTTGCATGTGAATTAGAAGAACGTAATTTTCTTTCAAAACTTCAACCTTCTTGCAAGTGGCCGAAGACAGTTCTTGGCTTCAGAAGTTACTGTGGAGAGAGGGTGGAAAGAAGGAATAAGGTGATCAGGGTCTGGGAATGGATCTGACCACCAGATCTCATGGATGCTATTTTCTTAGCTGGCCTGAAAGGAAACTTGCAGCATTAAGAAAGATGGTGCAAGACTGGGTTATTTCTCCATTTGCGTACTGAGACATCGGCATCACTAAATTCTGGATGGCGCTGATCTGCTGCACCAAGACAGTTCTTTGTTGCAGCCATTGCAACCTTCATCAGAAGCCTGAAACAGGCAGGGAAACTTCAAAAGCCATTAAGTGCAAAGATACAGGCAGTTTTGCCTGGCTTGCAGAGGTAAGCATGGGTACACAAACTAAGAGGTCAAGAGTGAGAACTTCAGGTGCAAAGAAAACAGAGAGACAGCAGAAATAGGCAAACTTGGGAAGAGGAATCACAGAATCACAGAACGTTAGGGATTGGAAGGCCAGGTAAGAAGCAGGTGAAGCTCTGGCCACAGAGAAGAAATAAAGTTCAACTCCAGCCTACAAATCCAGTCTCCCCAGAGCGGGACTGCAGCTCTTTTCACCGTGATATTGCACTTGCTGTGCCCAAAGGCACACTCCAGCCCCTTCCTTCAATGCGAGACTTTAACTTCAGTGACTCCACTAAACCCCCAGTGAAGAGAATGTTTTCTGTTACATTTCTCATGTGTCCCCACCTTTCAGGCTTTCAGAGGCAGGACACAAATTCTTTTTTGACAGAAGTTCACAAAGCCTGGACATTAATGCGGCTGAGAGGCTAAACGACTCTCAGCTAAAAACTCAACTAGCTCAGCTAAAAGCGTTGAGTAATTTCTCAAAAGTAAATTCATAATTTTGTATAAATTACCATCCAAATATCTGTTAGAAGACTAATACTAAAGATATTCTACATAACAAAAATCTAGGTATTTAAGAGTTTCATAAACATTCACACTTATGTTCTGAATGGCGTTTCTAGTTCTACTACAAAAATAATCTCTCTAGAGGCATATACCATGAATATATATCTATATAATATATATGAACCCTTCTCTAGAAGCAGTGTTCTAGAACCGATTTCTATAATTTCATTGAGTAACACTTAAGCACAGGACAGTGGAGGATGCAAGTAAGCTAACTGAAATATAAAGAATGGGTCCTCCTTCATTTATAATTACTAATGTAAGCATTTCCTTACCTTAACTTAGTGCTCTTTCTTGCAAAGAAAGCACCCAATGGGAAGCCACACATGACTTGTTAAATGCACTGATGTGTTTTAAGTAAGCACTTATGTATTTATAGACAAAACTCTAGAAAGTGGCATTTCCCCTTACTGCCTTAAGCTGCTTCCCAGTGCAATGGGAGGTCTCACCCATCACGTGCGTGGCCCAGGATCTATTAAAGCAGAAGGACCATGCCAGCCCCCAGTGCAGCCAAGTTCCCAAACACCAATTTTGCTATCATGGGAACACAGCACTCTCCTTGGCGACAGGGAGGGCAACTGCACCCTGCAGGGAAGCAACTATCTTGAATCGAAGATTTTAGGTTGATGCGTGCCAGTATCTTTAGAAGCAGCCTTGACAGGCAGTAGCTGGAGGGGTGAGCAGCTGGTGACTGTTCCTCAGAAAATAGGTAAGACAATAGCGCAAAAAGACATCAAACCGGGGAATAAGAGCATCTAAAGCTTAATCGACTATGCCGTGAATCTCAATGCATTTTTATTATTCCACGAGTCAAAAGAAGCGCTCAGAAAAGCTACAGAGGAACGTTTCTTGCAGTACTTTCTCACCCAGCACAGCAAACAATACACAATAGGGATACTATAAACTAAATAACTTAGCAGAGAAATTCCATCAACTCAGCCACGGGCCTATTTTAATGTTTCTATAACAAATTCACACAACAAGTCTGAGTGAAAAGCTCTGAAGAATAAAAGGGGGAAAAAACTTCAGCAAGACACAATGCCATAGACAGCAATGTGCCAGCAGTACAGCTTTTTAATTGGCACGATGCATTTTTCTTTCCAAACTAATTCATCAAATGACAATAAAGGATCACTGAATTTGCAAGATAGGAGCTAGTCTTTCCATTTTAGGGTTTTACAGTATTTTCAGAAATATCAGCATCAACTTTTACACCATCACTAAGACGAGGCCCTCTGCTCCACTGAAGAATTAACCTTTTTGCCTCAAAGCATGATGTCTCAGCCTCCTGTGTAAGCTATGCACACAGGGCAGTTAAGCAGTAAGTACTGAGACCAGGACAATGCTAAGGATGGCACTTGTCTGGACTAATTTCTGTACTTTAAATGCAAGACTGAAAAGCATTCTGAACTAAGAAATGTGTGAACATCCCTAAAGCGAAGCTAACTGTCTTAAATGCAACTCCTCAAGGAAATAATTCACATGTATGCACTGAAAACCTACCAAGCAGTACATAACTGAGACCTACGTGGACACGAGGACAAGCCACCTCATGCATTACGCGACACCTCACCAGCAGTCCCTCTACCCACTTTATTTCAGTCGCACTACCTTACTTTGGTACAGGCTCTTCACGTTCTCGTGAGCTCTGAAGTCACCACCCAGAGCATAAAGAACTGATTGCTCAGGTGGCAAACTGAGTTTAAAGGAGATAATTCACACAGGAGATAAACAACCAAGTGCTTAACAGTAACACGCTCGAACACATCTTCTCAAACCCAAAAAGCTACAAAGGGAGCCAAGTCCTAGTTCTACCCAGCTTCCCTGAGAATAAGCAGGGAAAGCAACAGAGAGGACCATTTCACACCGCCCACCTACAGGCACTTAGCTTAGCTGAGGCTCCTTCACCTCCCTTACAATCAACATAGAGAGACAAGTGCCTTGAAAGGATAATTCAGATCAAATAATGCTAAGGCACTTCAAAGTGTGATTTACATCAGGGACCTATCTCTGCTTCTTCCACTGGAGGGAGAGGGACCAGTGCATCGGTCAGCTAAAACAGACACCTAAAGGTAGATGGGGAAAACATCATCCCAACTTCCAGATGAAACCTCAAGGAGATCTGTAGGAGATGTGCTGTTTGTTGGGATGTGAAGAGCAGGCAGCTGCTGTATCCTTTTTGTCCCTTCCAATTAAGGCAGGAAAAAAAGCCAGTACACATGTTAAAGTTGTAAACAGTCAACAATGACGACAGCTATTTTACTTCAAAGATGATCTACTAATAAGAACACTTAACATATTAGTTTATTAGTGAGCACGAGCATACCTAGCTTTTAAAAAGTTTGATTTAAGACAGAACTTGAACTACCAGAATAACACATTGCACAGGGCAGAAACCAATTAAACTTGTCAGCAAGTACAATGTTCCCTATGTTCTGCAAGGTACTTTACATTCAGCTGAGGTGCAAGAGCAACCTTTGCATGTCTTCTAAACACACGAGTTCAAACAATTCAAGAAGGCAAAGTGAAATATCTGTAGTTGCCCCAACTCTTCACAATATTATAAATACATTAGATCTGTGAATTAGAAGCAGTATTAAGGCACCAACTTATTTTCAAGTACTTAGCTAGAGCTTTAACTTTCACTACAAACTGAAAAGATTAATCACAACCTGTTCATACTTGGGTCTTACAAAGACTGAAAAATTAACTCTCATTTGTAAAAACATAAGAGACAATTATGCATATTTATTTTAAATGTTTTAATATATTCCAAGTTTAAGCCATTATAATAACGATCAACACACTGACATTCATATCAAAAAGATACCCTAAGCCATTCACTAAAAATATATCAAGCAATTTTAATTAATTCACAATAGCAGATTCAAGGGTCAAAACATAAAGGAAAAACGCCTCAGACGTTCACCTAAAAATTGTTAGCACCAAGCAGTACAATCAGTCAGCTATACCATAACAAGACTGTCTCAGCAATATAAGGAATAGTGGCAATTACATATTTTCACTTTTGTTCAATAAATATTTAGGATTTTGTACCATTCAAACATGAGAACTCAATACTACACATACAAGCTTTGCATTTCAGAACAGAGAAAATACAAGTCGGTCATCGATCTCTGTCTTCACAGAATAGAAAATCCACCTCTTTCAAGGGTGCCATGTAAATAATAAGGTGTGAGCACAAGAAGAAATACAGACACTTGCTCTTCAGCCCAAATTCAGGTGCCCTCCAAAGAGTGTGAAACTAACGGTTTTTCATCCAGCTCTGCGAAAGAAGCAGCATCTACTGATGGGGTTGGACCCCACTACTGGTCTCCGTGGCCAAGGCTAGACTCCTTCTGCAGAAGTAGGAGGAGGAGGAATTGCTGCCACCTCAGCAGCGTGCAATCCCGGGAAAACAAAGGGGATTCCCATTGCCATTGTCTTCATCTGCAGCTGATCATCACCAGCACTAGCAAGGCAGTAGCTTGCGCAGTTATCTCCACAGCGGGCAATGTCACAACCCGACCAACAGCACAAACTACTACCTCAGCCAGGGCCCTGGTGCACCCGACCCCTTCTGAAGGGGGAAACAAGCAGACAGACAACACAGCAACGATAAATGAAATTAGAGGGGGGAAAAAAACAGCAGAAAGATAAAAGGGCTCTGGGGTCTTTTGATGATCCTCTCGTCTCCTTTATCTGCTGCAGACATCAACCAGACTCCTCTGCCTGACTGTGAAAAGCAAAGGGAAACCCCGCCCAGCTCCCTCCCCAGCTTTGCCCTTTTCCTTGCATGACCTGAAACCGACGGGAAGAGCTTCATTTATCAGATACATTACAG
>NW_010166048.1:0-7834 GCF_000695765.1 Mesitornis unicolor
GGGCTGGGGCCAGAGTGGGAAGGCCATAATACACCGCTGCTCGTATTGGGCGCTGGGACATCCGCCGCGCCTCCAGACACCAGCGAGGTTCCCCAAGTGCCCATGTGCCCCCTCAAGAGGTGTGGGAGTCAAAAGTGGGGCACATGCAGGGCACCTGCTCTCGGCCCCGGCTCTGCCCCCGACCACCTTGTGTGAAGTGCGCCAACCTTCCCCCTGCTTTTGGCACAGCGCCCCCTTCGTGCATGCATGTGTTCCCCTCTTTTGTCATCCCTTTAAGAGAGAAGTCTCGGAGCTGGCTGGCCTTGCAGCGTGGGTTAGTTGTCAGCTGCCTGCGCCTGCCGTGGTGGGTCAATGGGAAAGGATGAAATCCTGTTATTAAGCCGTTACAGTGCTAGGGCTTTCATGAGATTAGTCATGCACACACATGAACAGGCACATCTCCTGTAAGTCTATCTGATTGCTTGGGGAATGGAGTGGATGCACTGTACAGGTGGAGAGTCAGGATCATCCAGAACCCAGAGAAGCATGCCTGAACAGCACACTTGTGGCTACTGCCGGAGAAGGCATCATGCAACCCTCACACCCTTCCAATGAGCTGTCCAAATGTAGCAAGCAAGAGAAAGGCAAATTGCCCCCAGCATCTTCTAAAGGGCTCATTCATTACCGCAAAAGATTCAAGACAGGCAAAAAAAGCTCAAGAAACAGCCTGGTCAGAAAAGACAAGTCTTTTTCCCACGTTAGCCTCTCTTCACTCTGACTGCGCAGGAGGTCCCTGTTCAGCAAATCCCATTTAATTCTTACCTTAAATCCCATCATCTCCGCTGATGCTGGACTGTTCCTTTTATTTAGATACCGGCAGACACTCACATGACTCTTTTGTCAGAGGCTGCTCACAGTCACATGCTGTCTGCAGACTACAATTCCCAGCCATGCCCGGCGTTAAAGCTGATCCATCACAGACATGGTGGTTCCACAGCGCTTACAGATCAGCCTTCAGGTCCTCCTGATGCTTTTGTGTCCTAACAAGTACTTGACAATGACAATAATTATTTACAGTACAGTAGGGTCTATAGGAATTAGAAGAGTATAGAGACCTATGCCTGTTACGCTGTGTGAAAGTATAGTTTGATCCAAAGTGAGGAGTACAGCCTCAATGCACATATCAATGTCTGCAAGTGCAGCAGCTGTGACACATAAGAGTAAAACCCACCAGCCCTTAGGCTGAGCACAAGGCCTGTAAAGATGTGCTCATACATGTAACACATGTGTGCCTGCTGCTGGTGAAACTCTCTCTAAAATCACACCTTGCCCTCCAACCCAGGGAGGAGTTACCTAGGCGGACAAGTGCCTCTGCAAATTTATGGCCAGGACCTTGCCAGAGTTGAACCCACTGAGACTTGCTCTTTACTTCTGATTATTGGTGACATCTCTAGAAGTGCCACTGATAGATCCATACCCCATTCAGCACAGTACAACAAAAATACCGCTCCTATCACAAGGATTTTAGAGTCTTCAGCTTCCTTGCTGGTATTACTGACTGTATGGAAACATCTGTTAGCTCCTGGGAGCACTTGGCCCATGGATCAGGTGGAGACAGAGTGAAAGCAAGACAGAATAAGCCATTAGCATGACTGGGAGAGGCTAGGTGCAGCCTAAAGGAACAGGGATACAGATTGCTTTGAAAATTGAAAGACTAAATCAGCCTGGTATATGATGATGGCAAGCATTTGGTAATGATAGATAGTAAATGTGTAGGGATGGTATGTTTAATATTCTGCACCCTAGAATGAGAAAAGATTCTAACTCCCCTGCAGTTTAATGTTTTTATTGCTGGATGGTTCATAGGTATTAGATTGTGTCAGTGATTGTGTGTGGAGGAGAGAGAATGAATTTGCAGGTGAATTTGCAAAAATGAGCATATAGCATGATACTTGCAAATAAAGCCACTGAAGCACCAATCATTCAGGCTTCTCCTGGTGAGATCTATCCATGCTTCTTTCCTCCCACAGAACAATCATAATAATAATAGTAATTGTAATAGTAACAATAGCAACATGTAGTGCTTCCTACTACACTTTTCATCAGTACAGAAATGCTTAGAAAAACTAATTTCAATAATTCTTATTCTTCAGAGCTAATAAAGAGAACCAGCCAGCACAAATCACTGATATTTATTGGGTGCTTTCAAACAGCTTAGTCTTTCCCTACCAGGGATCCCTTTAACGTCTACACCTAGATTATACAGGTCAGGTAGGGAAAATGTCAGGATGCCGATAGCAAATTTAAGAGAGTCACAACCCCTTCAAAACCTTAAATCCCAACTGAATTGCTTCTTTATACTGTTGAATATAAGAGGGTGTAGTGAAGGAATCAGAAAATCAAACAGTCCTAATATTTTTTAAGACCTTCAGTCAGTCTCAGACTATTGTGAGAAGATTGCTTATTCATTTTGTTCAGAGCATCTTGCATTCTTTCGCCTACATGCCAGGGAGAGAAACTGCAAAAGGGCGCATGGTATGTTCACTCAGGTGTCTTCTTGGCAGTGAGATACCTATTGTATGAAATGCTTTTGCCAGTGCATAACATTTTAGGATGTGTGTATACTTTCTTATGCTTAACGTTGTCTGCTAAGGGCTTACCGCCCATGAAGCCACCCAATATCGTCTTGCTTTCCCCACATTATATCCACCATCTATCCTTGTCTGCCTATTTTCTCCTTCCTGCAGGAAGGTGCAAGTTTCTAGATTTAGTAGCCCTCTTTTCGTTTCATTGTTCTTCAGTACTTAGTGCAGTGGGCTCTCAAGTGCAATGGCTGTAAGAGGAATGAATAGTAACACGAGTGCAAGCCCACAACCCAGTTATGTGAAGAATTAAATAGAGCACTCAGAGCTGTGTGGACCGTTATCAGTTCTCCCTGTCATAGTTTGCAACTCACAAATCTCTTTTCACTCCTGCCCCATTTTCCTGTATTTTTTTTCCTAGATTTCAAAATGATTTGGCATTAACTGGAATGGGACCTGGATTAAAACCTCTAATCTCCACCTATCCATGAAAATCCTGTTTTGTTTTGCCCAGACAGTGCTAATCTTCTCTGTGCACACTACAACACTTGTATGTTACCACCTACCAAGCTGTCTTTAGAAAGGAAGCATGGGTTCTTATATTTGGATAGCTTCTATGAAAAAGAAATATATTTTAAAAGGCTTATGGCTATGAATATGGAGGAAGTGACCACAATGTTACAGTGGGCTTTAGGTGAAACGGGCCTTGCATGCTAATTTCCTTAGTCTTATTTATAAAAAAGCCTAGTGAGTCCTGTTTGTATACAAGGACTTGCTTCCTTAGAGAAACAAAACTTCGAAAGATTTGTTATATGCATTCTTTTGGTGTTGGGGATTTACTTAAATTACTTCCCATTTGTCTTTTTTTTTTTTTCCTGGATGCATTTGTTTTCTTGCCTCTTCATCTGGGAATATAGTAATTAACGAGGCCAGGGGGGTGCGTGCATTAATTTGTAATGTCAATAGAACAGCCTGAATGTTCCCCAGAGCCACAGCACCTGTCACAGTGGGGACACACCTTCTCCCCCTGCTTCTAGCACAGGGAGTATCCCTCCCTCTGTGTTCGCATGCTCAGAGAGGTAAGACAAGGTGGGAGGTGTCCTCATCCATCTGATGGCGAAGCCGTACCGTGTGTACAGCAGGATTAGTGGGGTCCAGAGAGGAAGATCATGCTCCTGGATATGGTTAGGCAAAGAGAAAGGGATGGTACTGGGGCGATATGCACAGAGCAAAGGGTAAATGCAGATGATCAACCAGCCTCAGATTTACCTCTTTTCAGTGTTTTTGATCTTCTCCTCACTGCCTGCCACGGAGGTAGAAGTGGTTTATTCTGAGTTTCACAGAGCTCTACAAGGCTTATGCCATTGCTTTCAGCGCTCAGCTCTCCCTCCATGCCTGCTCCCTGGGGAACTTGCTGGTCTCTGCTGACCATAATTCCTCATCACCCTGGTCCCATAAAATATCAGGCATTCAGCCCTGTCTGAGTTCTTGTTTTACATTTTCCTTTTTGCCTAGGATATTGTGATTTACTTGATTTCCTTCTCATACACCTTGACTCTCTCCATTACAGCTCTCCAATGTACACACCAGCCTGTCCTGCTCCTCTTTTTTTAGACAGTGACATGATCCTTCACCTGTATGACAAAGCCTGTAACTCTGGGTTGCTTCACTCCTACAGCTTTCTGTTTATGACACAACCACTGTTTCAGCATCTGTCGTGCACTGGGTAGCAGTGGAGGATGTTGTAGCTGGAGATCAGAACTTCTGGGAACAGCAGAAGACTTCACTGTGCCCTGAACAGCTGCAAAGTGGCAGTGGAGAGTGCAGCGAGGCTGGCAACAGGACAGTGCTGCCTGCAAAACTCTTGGGATACCACCAGGGCTAATGCCAACCTCATGACTGTGGTGTGCCATCATCTTTGGAGCTGCTGCGAAAATACAGGCAAGAGGTGACATACCGAAAGGGCTCCAGACTCCCAGAGTTGGTAGGCATGGCAGACGCAGTAGGAAGAGGCACTGATGTTGGGACTGGGTGAGGAATAACAGAAGGTGCCTTGCACACCCGCATGCATTGCAGAGTGGTGTGTGTGGAGGGAAGTGGTGTTCCTGGGCATGTTTCAGTCCTTTACACAGCAAGCAATTTGCAATGCTTTCAGGGTCATAGGGCACTAGACAAAATTATCTGGGTCATCAAGTGCTGTTCCCTGCTATGGCAAGCCCACTGTCATTCAATCCATATTGTAAACTGATCAATGCTTATCTTAAAAGCAATCAAGTCTCATTCCTCCACAACCCTCACTGGGAGACTGTTCCAGAATCTGCTTTCTCTGATGTTAGAAATGGTCTCCTGATTACCAGCCTAAATTTATTCATGGTTAGCTTGCATCCATTTGTTCCTGTGCCAACATTTTCTGTTAGCTAATACAATTATTGTGTCTTGTTGCTGTTTTTGTTCTGATGTTATTCATAGAGAGTCGTCATCCCTCCTCTCAGTTCTCATTTTGCTAGGCTAAACAAGGCATGCTCTTCTAGTTCCCTCCTAGCTGGTGGCTTCCTCCTTCCTGTCACCATGTTGGCAGCCTTGCTCTGTGCTTGCTCACACTGAATTCCTCCCTGAAGCTGGGTGGCTGGTAATGGACACAGTTTGCTCAAAGATCTCACCAAGGTCTTATACAATGACTCTAATACCACCCTCTCTCTAGAGGAAATACTTCTTTTTTTGTGTGTGTGAGAGGATAGAAGAACGGAGTACTTTCTTAGAACCTTTGGATACAACTTTCTGATAAGATGTTAAAAAAACAGCAAGAGTCAGTCTGCATTATAATTTCTGCTGTAGTCACAGGGGGATATGGCAAACAAGGAACATACACAGCTTATTCCTGTCCTTTTGGGGATCAGGACAGAGCCTGCACAGCTCTAGGTTTACTCTGTGGCTGCAGCACATGTAATGTAGAGGTAGCACTCTGTGATACCACCTTACAGGGTGGGCCACCACCATCACGCTGGAGGCTTTGGGGTGCTGATCATATAAGGCCTGTAGCTGACTTTCCTCTTGCTTTATTTCTACAACATGCTCTAGCTACTGCAGGGTTGTACCATCGTTCTTGTCTTCTTTCTCTCTTTTCCTCCCTGCACCACTTATTCTCCTGATACTCAAAGTGCCGGTGGATGCTGAACATGCAGCTATGACCTTTTTACTGCTTAAACACACACACTCATTTTACCACTTTCCGTGAACTGGTCAGCTGCCTGCTTGACTCACATCTGTCTGAGTTGATACTGGATTTATATTTAATATTGGATTTATATTTAGGTGGGTACCATTTTAACTGTCTTAAACAAAAATAACCTGTTAACTATATTGTGCCAGACAGATCAAGGAGGACATTTATCCTCATTATTTGGCTTATGTGTGCAGGGGTGCACATCATAGTGGAAAGACCTTGGCGTGCTGAGACTTTCTGGGAATCGTCACTCAAAGGAAAGAAGTGTACTACATGGAGCCACCAATTTTTCCCAGGTATCCACTTTTCCCCAGCTATCTGCGAGCAACTGGTCCTTGGCCTTGGGGTAAAGATAGCCAGTCAAGGATGCAGTGACTTTTTTGTGTGGTTGCACAAGTATTTGTTAACAAACTTGCTTCAAGAAGCCTCACCTCCCACTGTGCCACAAGCTGCAATCAATGTTAAGTCAAGCTCACTTTTCTAGGTTATAGGAGAACCTAAAAATAAAGACCTGTGGCATTGCGACATGGTACAAGAGAGCTATGTAACTGAGAAGTTTGCAGTCTGGGCCACAACTGAGCTAGTGCTGGGAAAGATGTATGAATGGAAGGCCTCTATCAAATGAATTTTAACTATAATTTGCACCAAGCCAACAAAGAAGTCATAAAGCCGAGTTTAGTTTTTTTGTGTGAAGACAGTATTGATCTGAAGCATATGCGCAAACATGGAGTAAACTTGCAATGAGAACATTTTCTGTCCAATCTGCAACAAAACCTACAGAAGTTGAGGTGCTCCAAGCTGAATCAGAGTGGAAGCTCCTTCAGCTCATAGCTCACTGCAATCATACAACAATATTTTGAAATTTCTTCTTTTCTTCCTTTAATTACTGTCCAGATGGAAGTTGAGGGGTTTCAACTTTGTCTGGGGGTGCTGAAGCTGTGACAGTCTGAGAAGCAGTTTTGACCAGCCTCCCAGTGATCCCCAAATCCTCACCATGTCCCAGGCTGTGTACTGATCAGTTGTATGCTATACAAGCACAGGTAAGTTCTCCCAAGGAGTGCTGGTCCCAAATAAGGCACACAGATCCATGTGTTTCACATTTATTTTGGTGAGAAACCAAGGGAAGAATCTCGTGTTTTGTAATTAAGGTTTCAGACTGCGGGAGTTCCAAACAAAAAAAAAACCTGCCATTTGTTTCCACGAAAAATACACTACTTAGTGTACTTATGTAGAGAGAAGTAGAGAGATTGTATCAGTGTATACTCCAGTCACAACTAATTTCTCTTTTTAACTGTATCGGCCTGGTAAGGCTATTGAGTATTGGTGCTGCACTCGAAGCATAGAAAGAATGGTTCTAAATTCAATTCACGGTTAAATGTCTCAGGTAATGGAAGCTTTTACCACATCACTTGAGAGACCATTGTATTGTCTGCTAGATTTCATAAGCAAGGAGTTTTCTTTTTTTATTCAGTTGAGCTGCTTGCTTTTTCTGAAGAAATAAATGACCAAATAAAAAGCAAATCTGAAAACCTCCCCCACTGAGTCTATTTCAGTTGTTGCTGTTTTCTTCACATTTTCCTCCTTGAAATGCATTAGTTTCCAGTTGAAGGAACCTGAAGAAAAGATGATTATTACCAAGAAATGTGCAAATTAGCACAGCTCAGAACACTTCCACAGCAGCGTTCTAGTAAAATGAGTGAGGCTGGGCTAAAACCTCTATATATTTATTTGAATCATTCTAAATTTGGATTTAGCAATCCTATTACCAGGCTGAAATTTAGAACTCTTTAGATACATTTGTCCTGGAAATAGCACTGGTAAATGATAAGCTCTGATAGGTGGGAGTATGAGGACTGCGTTTAAGATCAAACAAGGAGAAAAGCAAGAGACATTCTTCCTAAAGTGCGTTTGCATATTTTCAGCACATTCAGCAAATGAATAGTTTCTGTGGATGAACAAAATTAGTGGTTAAAGAGAAGCAACATGCACCAAGTATGGGATGTGGGATACTGCAGTGCTATTATGGAAATCAATGCTATGCCTTCAGCAG
>NW_010166048.1:7865-28414 GCF_000695765.1 Mesitornis unicolor
GTTCAATTTAGATCATCTCCAAAGGAGGAAGAGAGGGCGGTTGAGTCAGACCACCAGGACGAGTCTATGCATGGAAAAAAATCCCATATAAAGAAAAATTTAAACATTAGAGGTGAGATGAAGAAGAAAAAGGGTGGGAAATGTGCACCACATAAGGTACAGAACAGGAGAAGATGTGACCACTAATCACTGTATTTTATGAAACTAAAAGAGAGTTTAGTGGAGATGAAAAAGACTGGTAAGCAGAAACTTTCTTCCATATGACAAAAGGAGGCAGTGGAAATCCCTGCTTTCATGTTTCTTGGAGTCCAGGAGCACAGCTCTAAACAAGGGTGGAAATTTCTCTGTTATCTAGTGTAATTGCTGTAGTTGCAAATGCATTTTCATTTAAACACTGCCATTCTGGAAAGTGGAGCCCTGCCATGTTCCAGAACAGAAGTCAAATTTGGATTCTGAGAACTTGTCAAGAAACGCTCCTGGGAGACAAATGATCACATAAATGTCAACTGCAGCATTTCTTAAATGTTCCTGCCTCAGTCATTGCCAGCAATAATGTCTCACTGATATCTTTTGGGCTGAACGTGGATCTACACAACATTATGTTCATTATGTTCTGAAGACATCCAGCACTGATTTTTTCACCATATTCCTCTCATTATCACAGCTAAGTTCACAGTTTATGTACATATTATCCTGTGCTGCTAAGCTAGTGCTACCTGCCAAGATTTACAGCATCTTTCCTTAAGCTCAAATGCTACAAAAATCACCAGATGGCAGCAGAGTCATTTATGGTTTTCACTCGCCCTGAACTCCTGGTCACAACTTCATGCTCTGGGGTGCTCCTTGTAGCCACGGTTCTCAGGTTTGCAGGGCATGCAAAGGCAGCTATACCTACTGAGGAAGTACTTGCCTCTGACTCAGCAAGAGATTTATGCTCTCCATTTGGTGCCTCCACAAAGACTGGGCTTTAAGGGATGATTCTCTATTTTTTTCTCCAGATTCCTTGTTTTTCTCCAGAATTGCCCTAATTTCTAGCTTGCAGACACTGGTATATATACATGCTAATGGCTGTGTTCTTACGGTATGTTATCTGCTGTCAAGGTAATGCAAGGTAACTAACTAAGCTTTGGCTAAGAGCAGAGTCTGTCTCTGGAACCAGCAAGGGTTGACTCCGTGGGTCAGGGATGAAACTGGCTAATAGGAATCTTGTTCATGGCATTGTTTGCTGTTGTTCCACCATTGCAGTCAGTTTTGCTCAATAAAATGCTAAAAGCAAAATGCTAAGAGGAGAGAAATTCCCTGAAGTATTACAAAGTTCAGAATAATTTTGGTCCGGAACAATTCTCAAGTTTCACATTTCTGGGATTTCCCATAACAAGGAATAATTCCCAGGCAGTTTCCCAGCTACAACCATTAGATACTGAGGTTCTGTAGCAGCCTGATGGATGGGTGCGCAGAGAGGAAAGCAGCCTGGCTGAGGTGTCAGTGGTGTGTTACCTGCTTTCCCAAGAAACCTCACCAAATTTGAGCAGTCTCCAGGAACCATTCAGATGTCAGTGCCAAAACCAGGAGAAAGTTGCCTCTGGTAATCAGGACCTGGTCTCTGTGGGTCCAATTGCTCCTTCCCTGCCTGCTTCAATGACAAGCTGACCTCTAGGGCAGGCAGTAGAGGGAAAGGTTATTGTGATTCTTCTGTCTTGCTTCTTTTACTCGAAAAAAGACAAGCCCAAAACCAACCCACACTTTTATTCCTCCTTGAAGAGCTCCTTTCAATGGTGTTTTAGGTCTGGAAATGGATCAAGGCAACTTTATTCAAACCTACTGGAAAGGACATGGCTCTTGTCATAGATTTCAAAACCACCTTTACCAAACTCTTCCAAAATCAAATGATGCTGCTGTGCTCAGCAAAAGGCTTGTGGAGGCTTCTAAACTCTGGGTTGTCAAACATGTTCCTGCACAGAAACTCTTCAAGGTCACCTCCTATGTAACTTGTGAAATTACTGTTGTTGTTTTTTTTTAATTGATATTGAGACATGGTGCATCTGGAAACTTTCATAAGATTAAGGGCTTAATTCTTAATCTGGTAAGTGTTCCTATTACAATTTGGCAGTGGAAGGAATCCTCCAAATTGATGCTACTCCACCCATTTTTAAAGCCTTCTTTACATGGCCAAAGTTGTGGAAAGGTAGTAGTTAGAAAAGGAGACCATTTTATGTATTTGCATACCCAGACACTTACGCATTTAGGGCTGCAAACATTCCTTCCCTCGTTCTCCCTCCTACTTCATTTTCTCCATGCTGTCCTTCAGCAGGGGTTGGAAGTTTGAAATGGACTTAAAGCAAAAATACATGCTCTCTTTCATTATGAGCATATTTCAAGGAAAAAATGGTTTATACTTTCATTGGACTGAATGCATTCAATTGCAGCAACTTTTATTATTTCAAAACGAAGTTTTGTTATTCAAACAAAAGGGTAAGTGTTACCCACTATGCCAACTCTAAGCCTTTTCCTATAGCTCATTTTTAAAATAGCCTTTAAGATTTACTTGACTAAATCAAAACTCAGGAAGGAAAAGCTTGCGGGGGAAAAATCACTGCATTAGAGGTGATAAAATGAGAAATGAGAGAGATGAACATCAGTGCAAACTCATCAGCATCAGAATAAACTCAGAAATAGACATTCTACATTTCCATAATGCTGTCAGCTGCCACTACAGAGACAGGGATCTATTACCTCTGTTTATACTGCTGCTAACTTGATTTATAGCAATTTATTCTATAAAAGTAGACAGTAACTTGACTGGTTTGAAAAAAAAATCCCCTTTGCAGTGAAAATAAAAATGATAATGCACGTAATAGATTTCTGAAAGTAATTTGAATGGCCAGTTAAAACACAAGGTAAGTTAGACATATTTTTAGTAGATCTCAGCACAAATTACCTACCTTCATATGCACATTGGTAGATGGATCGATAAAGGGCAGACATGAGACACTTACTTAGTGATATTGTATGGGTCTGAGTTAGCTCACTACTTGCAGGCTTTGTTTTGCTAGGCTTGCATGGGAGGAGGAAGTGAGAGCAGAAGTGGAGTTTTTCAGGGCTGAAATCAGGTACCTTTCCATGATCAGCATTGGGAACAGGATCTGGTACAGCTTTGTCCTGGCACAAAGGAGCAGCTCGTGTCATTTCTGTCCAGATGATGGAGAAGATGAGAAACACCAAGCTTTCCACAGCTTTCAGACTAAGAAATTATCTGCAAGATATTTTGCAGGCAGACACCAGTGTGTTCTGCTTTTGCTCCAAACCAGCTGACACAAGCCTCAAACTGGAGGCTGGTGCAAATATCCATTCCTCAGGATGGCTTGGACTCAGCCCTGTGCTGGCCACCACTTCTCCATGCTGGGTCTGGAGCTGATTGCATCCTGTCAAATTGGCTCCAGAACAAGTTATCATCGGTTTGCAAGATACCGTGAAGACATACCTAGAGATGTTTGGCCCTTGGGGCAAGACTGCATGCCGGCTCGTTAAAGCCCATGGCCTGGCTCAGTCAGACCGGTTCTGCTCTCAGGCAAAGGTCCCCAGTCTCCCATTCTCTGAGCAGGAGTCTGGACCTTCTCTGTAGCAAACAATCCTCTTGGTGAGAAGCTTGCTCCTCTTAAGTACCTTTCAGGCCCCCTTAGAAATAGTTTATGAGTCTCTAGGCGTCCATAAACCAGAGGCAGAAAAGCATGGCTCTGGAAAGTCTAAGGGATATAATCATTGGCCTACAGGTAAACATGTGCTTAAATGCTTTGCTGATCAGAGATGGACTGCTGAACCAGGACCTTGGGAGCTGCCTTATGACCACAGCTATTCCCTTTATGACAAGAATTTGATTTTCAAATTGAGGTGGAATGTTTTCCTGTTGCAACATAACCCATTTTTACAAGGGAAAGCAAAGGGAGGAAAGGACTGACAATCTTTTGTGGCAATCTCTGCTCAGGATAAAAATAGCTGGAAGCAGAGCAAAATTAGGAGTAGTGTCACTGCTGTGCAGATACCACCAGGTTTGAATAAAACAGGGGATGATGTTGCTGAGAACTGAGCTGCATGGACCAAGCCACAAAAGGAGAACTGTAACACAGAAACAGCAAGGTCTGGCATATCTGATAGTGACTCTGGGTGGAGAGAGGCATAAGAAGTTTGCACCATAGCTGTCTGCCTGCTTTCTGGCTCCAGAGAGTGCTGGTCCAGAAGAATCTCACATCTCATGATGATGCCATGAGCAAAAAGAAGCTCTTATCATGTTTTGTACCACATTGATCCCACTGGCTCAATGGCATCCCCAAGGTTTCCAGGGTTGTCAGGTAAGGTTGCCCTCATGCAGTCTGTCACTTCAGAACTGTGAGGGCTCCCATGATAGCCCACGTTTCTGACTCCAGCTTTGCCCATGCCTCCCACCACTTGGAGGCCTCCAATGCACTTTCGCTTAAGCAGAAGAAGGTTGGCACCACATCCTCATGTCCCATGGCTGTGGAAGTTGCTGAGGTCTATACTGCTGTGCAGGAGAAGCTTGGGGGAGGACTTGCAACACCCTTGGCCCCACAGCCTCTGCATGTTCCCCCTACGGCTTGGTAACTCACCTGGCATACACGGAGCACTCACATGAGTCCTGACTGAAGGCTCACAATGTGAATGATGGGAAAGGCCAGTCCTGAGGATAAACTTGCAGACCGGAATCTCTGAGGTCCATCCCCAGCTTTGCTTGTGTCAGTGCCTCAGGATCAAACCAGTGGTTGGACTACTTTGTTGATGCTTGTGCTGCTTCAGATGTGAGCTTAGTACAAATTGTTGATAAAACAAATCTGGACCATGTTCAAAAGCCAGACTAATCCTCTCTGCTTCAGGCCCTGGACCCCTTAATTTGCTGCTACTGAAGGCTTATCCAGCTGCTAGCCACAAACTCTTCCTGCTGTGGGACTATCCTGTATTATGTTCCAGCTCTGCCCAAAGGGAAGATAGCAGACAAGGGAAGCATTGACTTTAGAAAGACTTTTGATTTAATATTTCAAAGCTTTACAGAAGATGCAGGCAGGAGTCTGTGTAGACTCCTCATTCTAACCGGGAGCTTGAATCAAGAAAAACAAGCTGTTGATTCATTGGTGCAGGTCTTTGGTTGTGCAAACCAGCAGGCCATTGATTTATAATAGGTCTGAGTCTGGTCGCCCACATTGTGAGCAAGCATACAAAACATGATACTGTTTCTGGTTCTTATTGGTTTTTAGCTGCTTAAATACCACCCATTTCAGTGGGTGTCAGAGGATTAATAACTTTGAGGATCTGCCATCTTGCACATCAGTTATAATGTCCTAATGGGGTAAGAGAGCACAGAAAATTTTCTGAGGTTCTGTGTACCTCAGTTCCTGCAATGACCTTTCCCAATTCACACAGGCAAGCAGACGACACTAGCATGTGTAACAGTGTTATGGGAAGGAAATCTTGTTGTGCATGTTAAGAGACGACAGGTTTAAGCCATGTTGCCTTTTGAAACAGGATGCCAGGTTGGCTGTGGAAAACAAAAAGCAAGACTAGACAGGGGATAATGAGTGGCACTGGAATAGTGAGTGTTGAAATGCAAAGGAACAACATGCATGGCAAGTTGAAGACTTCTCAGCATGGAGTATGTACCAAAAAGAAAAAAAATTGTTGTCTATTTCAATCCTTATTGCTGCTCCTTGAGAGTCTCACTATAACAGTTTGTTACTGATGTGAAAGCAAGGGCTTCCTAGGAGGCAGCGTTTTAAAAATGTTTGAACTTTAAAAGCTTTGATCATAGGGCTTGTGTCCACTTCAACCCAACTTAATTTGTGTATAGAACAATAGCTCATCACAGCATTTTTGATAGTAATTATATATAAAGCTGGATTTTACTTTGTTTGACCACCCATCAGAGAGCTGGAAATAAGGAGTCAATTAGCAGTGCAATGTAATGCATTCAAACATGACACATACTGCACCAGTCAGCCACGCTGCAGGTTACAGACAACATCGCACATTGCATTCAAATAGCTGAATTGTCAGGTCTGTGGAACTCCATGAGGTTTGCCTTCAAGTGCTGTTCTGCTCTGAAAAGCAGGCTCTGAAAAGCTCACCATGTGGCTCCATGTTTATTGCGTTGCTCTAGTCCTTACCAGATCGTGCTGCTTAAAAGAAGATGCTTTCTTCCTTCTATTTGCCAGCTCAGGGTGGGATCAGAAAAGAAAGGTGGATTGTTCTTTCACGTCAACTCAAAGAGGGTAAGTTATGCATGAATGGTTTCATCCCATTATGTTTTCCACTATGCTTGGGCAGCCTTCGTTATCTTACCCAGTAACACTGCTGTTGGACCATTCACGACAGTATTTGCTTTTTTATAGAAGCCAGCTTTGCCTTCCCTGCCTGGTGTCATTTTAGGTTAACACAATTAGTCCTGGAATGAATAGCTGCCGTGCTGTAAGCTGCATTTCAAGGTAAGGCAGCTCACAGATCGGCTGGTCAGCTAAGAAGCTGTGGTATGGCCTCCTTCTTTTGATGTCTTTTTGATGTCTGTCCAGGCTCAGACTCCTGGAGCTGGGTGAAAAACACCATCGAACACCAAAGGGTGCTTGTCTGCTCATGCTTGCATGAATCAAAATCCCTTGCTAGCAGATGAGAGGAGAACCAAATGAAATGGGACACGGATATTGAACACATCTGTCAGAAATGTCTGTGAGAAAAGCTGAGTACAGTTTCACTGCAGTGCATTGCAATGCTCATTCCAGTTCAGTAGCTGCCAACTGGGCCTTCTGGGTCTCATCCAGTTTTCCCAAGTAGCTGCCTCCTACTCTTCCTCTTCTCTTTTCTTTCCCTTTCTTTTATGCAAACAGTTTTTCTCTTGGAATGGACACGTGCTGAGACTTTGGCTCTGCGCTCAAAAGAGGGGTCTCCAGGAGACAGGGAGCTGAAAAGACTGGGCAGGAGGAAAGGCATCAGGAGGTGCAAGCAGCAATGCAGTACGGTGTCCTTCGTATTTGTGCTTTGTGGGGAGGTAAGTTCCCACTCAGGGTATTCTTACAGTTGAGGTGTCTGATCCTCTCATTGCTCTGAGAGCTGATCTCACTCTTGAAAGCTGTTTTTCAGCTGTGCTATTCAAGAGTCTCTCTCCACCACTCAGACAGCTTTTGTTCATTGACCCCCTGGGACATAGCTGTCTCTGACCCTCTTTGTCCAGCCTGGCTG
Source organism: Mesitornis unicolor (assembly GCF_000695765.1). Taxonomy (NCBI): domain Eukaryota; kingdom Metazoa; phylum Chordata; class Aves; order Mesitornithiformes; family Mesitornithidae; genus Mesitornis; species Mesitornis unicolor. Next base: position 15,102 of record NW_010166048.1, read on the forward strand.
GTATCACAGTCAGCTTGTTCAGAATTCACTTGTGAAGGCAGGGTGACTTGATGGTTTTGTTAGCCTTTTTTATTAGCCTTGTTTCTATGGGAAAGCAAGGTAACAAATGCAGATCCAATGAGTATTCCACCAACTAAGGAGATGGCTTATAATACTAATGCATCTGGTTTCTTCTAACATGGCTATGGGTCTCTTGATCTACTCTGTAGACAGTCTGCTAGGAAATGGTGATAGCAATCCTTGCTTTTCCCACGTGGTCTTCCCAACATGTTTGCTTGTTTTCTTCCTAATGCACCTTGCAACAAGGACATGATCTCATGTGTGGTCCTATCTACACTATCTTAACAGAAGCAATTACACTTCCTGCTTTAATTAACACTGATCTTAGCCCTCCCTTCTCAAACTGGAGCGTGGATTTTCCTTAATTGTAGCTTAGTTGCACAGCTCTCGCTGACTTAAGGATCTGCCAGGGGCATGATAGGAAGCACCCAGCTTCCTTCAGGGTTCCCACATGTATCACCATGGGGAGAGAATCCTTTTTGCTTTCTTCAGAGAATGAACTGCTCAAACACCTCCATAACCTCTAAAGGAGAGGAATTACCTCAGAAATAAACACTGCCTTCAGATACAAGCTGCTTATCTGAGTGCTGAGCAGGGGCTTTGTAGAGGAACCCCTCAGGAAGCATTCCTTCACATGCTTCCCCTCCAAAGCAAGCAGTCAAGTGGTGAACCCTCCAGCAAAAGACAATGGTACAGCTTAAAGTAACCTACTTAGCCACGCCAGCAGCCTTAAAAAGCTTCCCCTGGCAGTTGGCACTGCTCTGACACAGAGAGTCCCTGCCTTTGCTGTGTTGCCTCACACCTACAACCTTGATGGTCAGGTGGGGTTCACGAACTGCTGCCTTTGCCAGCATCCCCAGATGGGTGTATCTGAGTTTTGGTGGTGATGTTCTCCAGCCCCCCATGCTGCCTGTGCAGTCCCTAAGTCGTCCTTGATGCTGTCCATCACGATCCTTGGGCCTTGACAAGGTCTCATCCTTGTTAGTGACAGTGGATTAGCAGATTAAATAGTAACCTAGTAAGAGGGAGGTCGCCTGTGGGGTAGTAGTCACAAAGAAAATAATTATCCTCTTCCTTAAGGGCAGTTTAGAGGAAGGTTCAAGCAAAGGATAGTTTCCTCCATCGATACAACTACAGGAGAAACCGAGTAAACAAAGCCTCTGCTCTGCCTAAGCAGCCAGAGCAGCAAGTGAATGTGATGGAGGCAGAAGAGGCAATTCTCTCCTTAAGGACAGAAAAGAAGGAGGGGAGTCAGTGCCTAGAGAGGATGCTGCTGATAGACCCAAGAGGTGGTGAAAACTTGCTGGGAGCCTGTAAAGGACACAGAAGGAAAGATGTGAATAGTCTATGAAGACTGGAAATAGTGAGGCCTGGTTTCAGTACATTTTTGTCTCATGGTCAGTTGTCACCCCAGTTGAAACTATTCCTGTGGTTGGGGTATTTATGAATCTCCTCATCTGTGTGGGCTGCCTTGGGTCTAATAAGCTGTGAGTTCAGCCTGCAGACTTTCCATCATTTGGGACACAGGGACTTTGCCCTCTACCCAGACATCCTCCTTTTAAATGAAAACCTTTCATAAACCTTTCAACTGTCATGCCAATGAAATTCAGCTGAAATTCTGCTAAAATTCAGGGGAGTGAGGGAAGGAGAGGCAGACAACTGAATGGACAGACACACATGTGCCAACACCTCTGCACAAAGTTGCGTGAATCCTGTTTCCTTAGAAAACCTGGATCAAAATGTCTGATTTTTCAGCAAATGGAAGATGGACTAAAACACTCTGAGAGCCTTGGGGAAGTGAAGAACTGTGCAGTTTTTATTGTCCAACTTTCATCTTTGTTCTAGAGAAGGAGAAATGCCACACATGATGCCTGAAACCTCCTGCCAGCATCTACCTCCAGCTTCTCCCCTGCAATTATTTTTTAAATAGAAGAAAATTGCTTTTTGCTCTCAATCTCTCACTACTGCCTTCTTCTTAATTTTTGCCTGTTTTTTTTCATAAACATCATGAAATCATCACTCACAAAGCGTGAGAGATTGAGATTGATTAAGAAGCTTGTATTCCAGTTTGAGGCTTTCACTGATAATCAGAAACTGCTTGAGCTGCACTTTCAGGGGTTTGTAAGATGAACAGGATCTCTGGATAGGGAGACAGGCTGTAATTAATTTCTCTCTCCAGGACTATTACAGATATAAATAGTAAAACAAAGACAGCAAATATCAGCAGAGGTGCCCACGTTGCATGTACTCCATCATAATGTTGCTCAATAGTAGATTATTTTCTACTCAAGGTCAGTGGTTCACAGAATGGAAAGGATGTGGCTGGATTTCCAGGAGGTCACTGTTCCTGGCCTTTCCCAGCACAACACCCAATAATCATCACTTTCAGCCACTTTTCCAGGTGTCAGGCATAGCAAAGAAACTCTCTTCCCATCCCATCCCTGCACTATCAGAGACCTGTCCTGCAGAGGGCCGGCAGCAGGAACTAGTTAAGCTGGGGCAGTTTGAGCATCAGCACAGTAATATTGTGGAAGTGGGATGCCTTAGCAAGGAGATGAAAAGTAAGAATTAGCAGAAACCTGTAGCTGCTTTTCAATATCCCAGATTTCACGGAAAAAAAATAAATTCCTTGCTACCAAGCCTCTGCAGCAAATTTCAAAAGAAAGAGCAAGTCTAGTGTTGCAGCACTGAGTGAGTTTGCAGGCAGCCTGCAAAAGCAGCTGTGGTGTATGAGTGGTGCCGATTTGTTTCAGTAGGTGCCATCTCCACAACCAGTGTTGACACTTTCAGCATCTTCAGCATGAAATGTTTGGTTGCTGAATGAAGCCTGGGGAGAAGAGGGAGAAGGCCGATCTTACAAAGGTTCATGTGTCCTTCTGAGACGGGCTAGTGGCCTGGGCAATGCTTTGGAATAGATGCTGTAAGACAGCAGGGGGGAGGGCTGGGGGGAGAACATGTCCTTGCTTTCTTGTCCCATGAGGATGGGGAGATGTAATGTTGGAGAGATGTAGCTCTTCTGTCTGTGCCTTGATCCGAGGCTAAGGGAAAGCCAGTGAGATAACAGCTAGCTCTTTCCTAGAGCTCTTCATTAGCCACTATCAATGTTTTTTCAATGCTGTTCAACAGCTTCACTGACTATTTTGTAGAGAGGGACATTAAACCATGAGAATACACAGAGCAATGCAGTCAGAGTCTCTGCTAGCAATAGATACTGTTCTTTCTATGACCCATATTGTGCCTGATCCAAAAACTACAGCTTCCTTTAAGGACAATGAAAACTGCTCCTGTTGTTCTCTCCAGGCTTGTCAAGAGCATTATCAGGTTCCAGCTCTGCAGGTAGGAATGAGGGGATAACTCGCTTTGAAAGGTTTCTTCTGGGGTTTATATAGTTATTTTATCAACTTGTTATTGCATGGAAAATCTGTCTAAAATAAAGGACTTTGCTTTGAAAACAGGGACCCCAGTATCTACTTTTAAATAAGCAGAAAGTAAGCAATAGGTGAGGGACTGGCTGAATAATGCAGCAGGCTCCCTTCTGGAGGACGACAGGAAGAATCGAGCCAATGGCATCCTGTGGGTCAGAAATTGTTGTTTGTCAGGAGAAGAAAAATGTAGGAGATGTTGAAAGGTCCAGAGAAGGTCAATGAAGATAGAAGTGTCATTGAATTTATAGATGATGAGAGATCACAGGGACTCTTTAGCCAGAAATGATGACTAGTTAGAGGGAGACTTGTCTGAGACATTCACAATGATTAAAGATGGAAAGTGAAATTGATTGCCCCTTCCTTTCTTTCTTTGCTTCCTTTTTTTTTAAACTCTATCCTGCAACATGGGAACAAGGGGTCACTTGCTGAAATTAAAGGGCAGCAGCTTTAGAGCTGATAAAAAGAAATCTTTTTTCTTTTAAAAATGTTGCATGTAGTTTAGCCATGGAATTTATAGTCCCTCTCCCCCAGGTCATAGATGCAAAGGTTGTGGCCAAGTTTTAGAGTCTGGACTAATTTCATAACCCTTTACATTTGTGACTATCTGAGGCAAGGCAAAAAGGACAGATATTGAATCATGTGATATGGGGCAAAACCTCAGAAATCCTACTCCTAAGGAAGGATGGAAATCTCCTTGTCAGAGCACAGCAGGCAGCTGGGGTGACTTTAAACATGCCCACCCCTGTGCACCAGTCTCCTGCCAGGGGTTTCTGCTTTGCTGTGGAGTCATTTGAAGGGAATGTGAGCCTCAGCACAGCTTCTCTCATTTCTGGGATAGGATCTCAACAAAAACTCACCTTCACAACTGCCCTAAGTCATTAATTGGTGCACCCTGTGCCTCAGGGTGCCTCAGCTCCAGCAGAGAGGTGAGGGGGACAAAGGGCAAGGGACAGCCTTTATTTGACCTGATACTACTCTACTAGGCCGAGCTTATTTGTCAGAGTCCACAGTTAGCTTGGGCGCTATTATTTATCCAGTGACTCTTCTCTTGCCTTTCCTCTGATGCAGCAGGGATGGGATGTTGCAACAACACTAGGAACACCAGTGCTCAGTTCCACCACTGCCAACCTCATGCTGCACTATGCTGCCAGAGCAGAAGATGGACACAGAGGCAGTGGAGTGGGATTTCTGCAGCCAAGGAGTCAGGCAGGGTGGAGGGGTGGGTGCAGGATGGGAAATACCGCAAGGCATGGATGGGAGGGATGTTAATGATGTACGTGCTGGTTTGCAAAGCACTTGTGAGAATCAAACGTTATTGTCAAACTGGCAAGATGAGCCCTCTGTCAAAGAAATGAATACATGTGAAGCCCAGCACATGGCTCTTGAGTGCTCCCCAACTGGGATTTGGGCTCGGAGCTGAAGCATGGAGTCAGCTCTCACATTTATCTTGGACTTGTCTTTTCTCAAGCAAGGTAGCAACCATCATGTTTTGTACTTTGGAAAGAGATGGTTTCATTATTCATTGGCCATGAAACTCCATCTGCTTGGGAAAATAGTGAACAAAGGACAGGTAAAGCTGCAAATCTGCTGTGACGTGAGTCCCAGGGCAATTCTGCCAAGGATTAAGAACTCGCCATTTTGACAGCTGAGCCCTAAAGATAAAATTACAGCCTTCTAATGTGCCATAGATACCTCACACAGAGTAAAACGTGGGCTGGGCTTCCACTTTTGGGGGCTGGGATTCAGTTTTGTTTGCAGTTCTGTCTTCAAAGGAAGATGGTAACGAAGCATGTATGGTTGCTCCTCTGGCAAAACATGCATTAAAGTAGTTTATTAACACTGGAGTCTTCACTGCAAACATCAGTGGTCACATCCCTGTGTCCTGGAAAGCCATCAGCCATTTTCAGTGTTAAGAGAAACACAGGGTTCTTAATGGTCTTTCCCAGTGTTTTCTGAAGTATAGATTACGTGTCACTGCCTCTCAAATTTCTTTTTATGCCAGTGGTCATCTGGCTAGTACTTTTTTCCAACAGCAGCCATGACTAATAGCTGAGGTTCTTTATTGCTCTGCTCTGCCACCAGACATAAGTTTTCTCACCTCACCAGTGAGAAATCATGGGACAATGTCATCCTGTTGACAATGATGTCAGCTCACTAAAATGTTGGGTGATGTCCTCCCTCCCAGTGACCACTTTGGCTGAGCAAAGCTGTTACCTGTCTGTTTTTCTGCAGAGTTTTGGAGTAAAATCCCCATTCGGCTGCATACTCTTCACATACTAATCTTATCAGGATAGCTTCCTGATAAGTGCCATTTAAATGTGTAAACCCTTATTCTCTTCCCTGTCACCTCATCCTTCACCTGTGTTGTGCATGGCCAGCTGGAGAGGACACTTTAACTAGCAGTGGACTGTTCCTCAAACTGACATAGCGGGGCAGACTTCTTGTGAATTTTTTCCCAAATCTCCAGATGGTGCCCTCCACTGAGATTGCTGTTGATCAGGTGAAGCTCTTTTCCATCTGGGCTACAAACATACACACAAAGAAAGGATTATTAATAATGCAACAGTGACTGTGATGAACCATGATAGGTGATGACAGAAAGTGGGAGATGAATACATTCAAATCAGCGAGCTCAGCAGGTATGTGAAATATTACTGTGTTAGAGACGGGACCTTTAGCACTGTAACACCAATACCATGGGTGAGAGATCCAGGACTGTTACTGTCAGTCAAATTTGATTTTCTGTAGGTTCCTTTCACCCATCAAGATGGTGTAGGAGCACCTTTTATCAAGCAATATCACTGGTGTCTGTCACAGATGGCTCTTTCCTCTTTCCACCTTTTCTGGCTGCAAGAGAAAGAGAGCAAAATTAAAATAGGCAAGTAGAGAGGAGGAGAGTGGGTGCATCTGTGGGAGCTGTGTTACAAAGGAGACTGCACAACACTGCAGGCCATTTACTAGCTCTAAAAGGTCCCCCAGTGCTAAAGAAATTAGTAGATGTGAAAGGCAAGGAGAAAGACATATTGGACTGCAGAGGATCAGCCTCAGGTATGCAAGTGCAATTCCTATTAGACCATGAGGAGAAAATGGGAGGCAAAGTTTCCCAAAGCCTGTTGATCAGGCTTATGCCTTTCTTGATCCTTTGGTCAGGAAGGTATGAAAAGATTTCTAAATTTTAACCCTGCCTTCACAGTCTGAGGCCATACTTTATCTTATAGAAAAGCAAAATGTCCCGTGGTCTTTTACGCTTGTCTTCTCCTCTGATCCTTCTTTCTGGGAACACTTCCTCCTTTTCAGCCTGAAGAAATCAAGGCTGAAAAGAGTGGCGTGGTTGACAGGTCCCTTGGCAGTCTGTGAATGTCGAACTGTTGAACGAAGGTCACAAGAAATTATTTGTGGATGATCCACGTGCAGTTAAACATGTTTGCACAAAACGCTCATCAGATAATTCTGAATAGTGAGTGCAGGTGCTAAAATCTTGACGTGTTTGCAGGCATTTCATGATCAGAAGTAAGAGCTTAAAATTTGTCAGCTTAAGTTGTTCCTGACAGAATAATTAGCATGCTCTGCCGTGCCCTGTGGTTGCACTCTCTGTTCTGTGCCTGAATTACAGATATAGGAGGTGCTCAGTGCAGTTAGCCCTCACAGCCTGGACCTTTTAACAAGCCAGTTTTCTCATTCTGCCAAGCAAGAAATCTCAAAAGCAGACTCACTGGAAGATAGGTTGGGTTTGAGGAATGAAGAATGAAAACCAAAACACTCTCATGGCTCAGATTCAGAGCAGACTGGAGGTGTCCAAGTGCCAGTCGCACTCATTAGTAAGTTTTTATGAATTGAGACTGTTATGTCAGTAGTCATGCTGGTCAGCCTTTGGATCCTTGTTTCCTGATTTTGCACACAGCATTCATGCTACACCCAGCTCTCTTCTGAGAAGAGATAACTTGGCCCAGGCTGGCCTTGTGTGAACCAGTGAGCTGTGCTGGTTTAAATCCCCAAAGGCTACATCCTCTTGTGTGTGAAGAAGAGGAACCAGTGACCTGGATGAACTCAGGACTGCTGCTTGTCAGAGGTTGGCCTACATGAAGACAGATGCAGCAAAAACCACTGAAATCCATGGGCCTCTGTGTTTGAGATCTGTGCTTTGTGAACTCTTCAATCACAGAAAGAAACACTAGCATCTCATGTATGAGCAGTTTGGACACTGTGGCCAAGGGCTAGCCAGGACTGGTGACTGGACAGTTCCCTCTCCTCCAAGGGACCCTCTTCTTTAGGAATACTTCTGACCACTTAATATGGTATTGATGTATCCTGTGTTTGAACTGCACTTGAATTTCCTGTGAGCCTTGGCTCAATAACCACAGACTGGTTTCTCCTGATTAAAGGTCAGAGGTGGCAAAATACAGTTGTGGGGACAAATGTTTTTCTTTGCTCGAACTACAACAGCACCTGTACCAGTGCTGCTCAGTACCCATACAACAATCTAAGGTAGCTGTATCTCTGATGGACAGGATAAGACTCCCTGAGAGGGCAGCATCTGTTCCCTGGATTGAATCTGTTTGTTTAAAAACGGAGGACTGTGGTCTTTAGGGCTGTTTGCTTGGTGTATTATGGGAGTCCTATATGCAAATGTAATTATACATATGAAAAAAAACTGAGAAAAATCTAAATAATTCTTAGTTGGCACAAAGACTTTACTGCTATTGAGTTTGAGGTGGTCCGCCTGCTGGCCGCTGCATTTCAATTACTTTTATGTTCATTTGGTGCCCCTGAAATGAAGTCATTTTCACTGATTAATGCCAAGAACCAACAGATATGTTCTTCCCTTTTGTTTTCTCCTTTTCAAAATTGAATTTAGTGCTGGTGAGCAGTGCCAAAATGATAGCTCTGCAGCCTGCAGTGTTTTATTCAGCCAGGGAACTAGTCCTAGCACAGTATGAGCAAGGGACACTTTGCTCAGGAGTGGATGCACTGAGGAAGCAGGAATTAGTCCTCCCCCCATTTAGCAGTGTGGTACAAAGTCCCAGTGCTGGGGACAGAGTGGCAGCTCTGTGATTTTTTACAGCCCTATCTCAGCTACATGAGGCACATTTTGACTTTGCTGGTGAAAGGCATAATTTTTAGACAAGAGGGAGTATGTGGAAGAGGATCTTCAGACACTGCTCGTGTCTGGCGGTGGTAATGGGATGCGCATATAGTGTGCAATGAAGAGAGTCTTTTTTCTTCTTTCAGAGCCAGCATAAATTTGAACTCCCTACATCCATGTAGCACAAAGTGTCTCCAGAGGGTTAGACTGTAGAAGCGGTGCAGTCCAGCTAGCAAGGATTTGTGCCTGCCTCCATAGGGGCTGCTCCTTGTGCCTTGGGCTGCATTATAGAATCACGGAATCATTTAGGTTGGAAAAGACCATTAAGATCATCAAGTCAAACTGTTTCCTAACACTACCAAGTCCACCACTAAACCTTATCCCTATTGCATCAATGGGCACTGTTGGTGCCGGTGTCTCCTTGGTGCACTCTCATGGATCCCGTAGATGAGCCCTCCTGTGTCCCCTGGCAATGGGACTGGCAGAAATCAGGTTGCAGGAACCACAAACCAACTGGCAGGGTAACGGTGGTCTCCAGCCACCTGTCATCAATGCACAGGACAAGGCTGTGGACCCCATTGTACCCCTGAAGGCCAGCTAAAACAGTGACTTCAAGTCTGGACTGGGCTTCTTCCTCCACTTAAAGCACAGCCAAGCTGTGCACTGGATGCAGGGTCTTCAGGACAGGCCAAATAATCCCACGGGGAAAAAGGAAAGAACTCTCAGTGCTTTTGTACAACAGCACTTCCTGTTGCTGTGAACCCACTCAACAATAATGAATGACAAGGGCCAGTTATCACGGTCACCAGGGATGTCACAAACGATGTCACAGCCTCACTGCCTGCATCTCACTCCCTTCTCCACACTCTGCCATGTCTCTGCCTGGAACCCTAAGAAGGAAGGTGAGGAACATGGATATTTATGGGCGCCTCAGGCAGATAAAAGAGAAACAAGTAGCAGGCATACTAGAAAGCCATTAGAAGGTATGCTTTTTTGGTGACATTTTGTTACCATAATTATTATTTCAGATGCCTTTGGAGTATAAACAACAGTCGTCTCCCCATGAAAGTGGTTAGTAAAAGTGTCTCAAATGCACAAGAGAATCCATTTATTGCTTCTGAGTTGCAGGAAGCTGAAATTACTGCTTAAATAACCTCTCAGTTCAAGTGAGGGTAAATCAATGCTGACCATGGAGAACAAACTGTAGATTTTACTCTTGTGACCCAAAGCTGCACACCATCACAATTAATCTGATCTTGTCAAATGAAAATGGAGGTGAATTATCTGTCTTTTTCCAGCCAGTATTCCTATGATGTGCATTATTACAATAGTGTAAGGATTTTTTTTTCTCTTTGGTTGCTTGCTTGTACATTAAAAAGGGAGTAGGAAAAAACATGATGCTGTCCTGTTTAATGTTCTTGTGTATATTGCCTTTTGCTTAAGATTTCCTCCAATGAGAAATTAAAAATCTTACTAAGTGTCTGCTTTGTCTGTTAAATATCGCATACGATTATGGACTGAATACAACTTTCAGCTTTGCCTGAGCCATCTTTCTAAGTTTGAGCGGTTATGTGGTGGTAAGTGAGGTCAACACCCTGTCTTCTCAGTTTTCATTGTGGTATATTCAACATGTGTGAGGAGCTGGATTTCTCACCTACTGCTTTGGCTTGCTCTATCCCTGACAGAAGCAATACAAATATACCATTGCTTGTATTAGAGCTTTATGGCCAACAGAGTCCCGGTGTTTATTCAGATTCGTTTCAACAGGAAGTGGCAGAAATTGGTCTGGGATGTTGCATCTTCTGGATACCACTTTTCTACAGTCATGCTCATCTCAGATTTACCATCTCACACATTTTGAGGTCCCTGGATTTTACTTCCTTTTTGAACCACTTGTCCAGCCATGCAGCTTGGCAAATATTTAACCATAAATTTCACTGTTAAGGCTGGAACAGTCAAGAAAGATTTCTCCCCTTTTGTGAAAATACCATGAGTAATGGTAGGTTATAGCATTGTTGTGTGTTGGACTTTCACCTTAGTTGTTTTGCTAGTTTGACTCCTATAGCAGGTCCAGAAGGACAGTGAAGAGCACAACGTAGAGGTCAAGACTTGTGTAGACAAGATGTCTACATGTTCCAGGGATATTCCAGCACCTTGGGGTTGTCTGTGAATAAATTTAGCTTCCAGCTGTTTGCTCGAGCTTCATAAGGTTTCCAGACCTTCATAAGATCCTTCAAAATGCTAAAGAGTCCTTGAAGTTGTTAATGGCATGATGAGCTGAGGAAGCTCATCATCTCCCAGACAAGGACCTTTTCTACAAGAGTCATTTTAATCCTGCTGCATATTGGTGCAAGAAGTGGAGGGTTACATTTATGTTCTGTTGTGTGCAGGAGTGAGATTAGTGGATCTCAGTGGTCTCTTCTCTGGCTTTAAATTCAATTTTCCTTTTATTTTTCATGAAAGTTGGGTTGGACTGATTTTAGTACTCACTTAAGAAATGGGTTGAAAATGCTATGATCAGGTGGAGAGGGTCCTGGGAAAAGCTCTGGAAAAGCTGTTAAATCAGCAAAAAGTTCCTCAGTGTCATCTATACACTTGCAGTTCACTCGTTTGTGACCAAAGAAGGGGTCACAGAGAGGGTTCCCAATGCTTGTCTTCTGGAAGGCAGTGTCTTTGGTCACCACCGCTCTGACAGCAGAGCTACAGGCACAGGAAAATTTACAGGACAGAGAGAGCTTTCAACCACCTCCAATTTAATTTAAAGAAAAAAATCAGTCTCCGTGGTTACCATCTACATACTTAGACCGCCCCACCATGAATCTTGAATTAGTATAACCTGTCTCCAGGCTGTTGGATGATCTTAATTAAACTAAATTAATTATTTATTCAAATAAAATAAGACATGCCAAGACTCTCTAGGGAGGCTGTAAGGATAATAATGCCTCTTAGAAAAGCATGTAAATACCTCACACACACTGGTGCCCTTTTATTTGTATGGGTTCCCATTTTCTTAAACTCTTCAGGACTCAAAATAATGAATTTACATTTGTGTATGGTAGGAGCCCTCCACCCTTCTCTTATGATCTTCCTCTTGCTGTTTCGTGTTGTAGAACTGCAAATACTAGGCAGACATCTCTTTTCCTGAGAAGCTTCTGGCAGTCTTCACCCAAACTTTTAAGATCATTTACACAGACTAGAAAGTAGCAATGCCAAGAAGATATGTCTTTTCCATGACACATCATGAGTGATTCTTGCATAAAATTGCCAAGCACTTGACAAAGTCATAATCACTAACTAATGATCCATAATGCAATTGCTGTAATTAGTAGCATTATTGACATTACCTTACTAGTGTAATTGGACTCACTTAACCTTTGTTTGTAGGAAGAGAAATTGGGATATTGATGCTGACAAGGACTGGCATCAAGTGGACAATAAACAGTCTGTACAGCCGTTATTTGATAACATGCCTGCAGCTTGGTCTCTGCTACTCATCACAGCCTTGTGGTTGGTTTAGAGCTGCAAGAATTTGGAGCCATGGGGACTACTTTTTCCACTCAAGCCTGCTCAGACCTGTCAAGGCTACACCTTGACTGAAAGTTAAAGTGTGCTCCAAGTCCCATGACCTGTGGATTAAGCCAAATATGTCCATATTCTTCATAGGAAGAGTCAGCTGAAAGTATCTGCTGGTGGGCAGAGCTGGAATGTGCTTTGCCCTCTCCAGGGAAGTGAGTGGGGGCAATGCATTCCTGCAGTGCCCTGGACCTAGAGGTACATCTTCAGGGGATGATGGAGTGCTCTGCAGGCTGTCCCATCCTGGGGGCTCTGCCAAAAGCTGGGCAGCTCTGTGGTGAGATGTGCTTTGTTTTTTTCCCCCAGCAAGGAACTGGACTGAGCCCAACCACCCATCAGATGGCAACAGCTCTAGCTGCTAAGAGGCTGGGCTGGATTCAGCATGTTGTTTTGGAGGAAATTGCTGGCTCAGATTTCATTATGAAATCAGCAGCCAAAAAGAGGGGTTTGCGCAGACAAGTCTTCTCCAGTGAGGGGGTGAAATGACAGATGACAGATGATGGCCATGTGGTGTAAGGCGCAAGCTACTTTGGGCTGAAGTCCTGTAGTAAAGCCTTCAGGGGAATCAACATCTTTCTCTTTTTAATGACTGCGACATATTATATTGTCCTCCCACTATTTGTTTTAATAGGAAATATCCACCAAACATGTTCATATGCTCTGCATACAGGCTGCATGCCTGCAGGAGGCATCTTTCCTGTCCTTTCTGAAGGCTGGTGGTGCAGATGAACACCATCTCTGTTCTCACTGCCTGTCACAGACAGGCTGGATAATCATGATATTCCTCTTGGCTTTGTAACTGTAAACTGCATGGCTTGAAGAAGAATAAGAAGATGACAAGAAAGATCTGGAGAAAGAAACCACATCTATGTGGAGCTCTTACCCTCCTCCCTGAGCCCCATTTTGAAGGGTGCAGGGGGAGAAAGGGCAGAAGCGTTGAGAGGGGTTGCTGTGGAGAGCTGCCTTGCACCTTAGCAAAGCCAACGCTCACCCTAGCTTGCCCCAGGGCATGTGAAGGAGCCTCCCCAGCTGCACGGCTTCATCCAGCCTCACTGAGCCTCTGCAGGGCTGGGTGAGGGCCAGCCTGACAGCTCTGTCTTTGTTGTTGGGCCAGCTACCTTGGTGCTGTTCCAAAGTTATCTCCTAATTAACCTTGACACAAGCCTTAGCTT
>NW_010166048.1:28445-32128 GCF_000695765.1 Mesitornis unicolor
GCAGAACGTGTGAAAAATTCTATTTTTGCTCTGATGAGGTGGATTCTGATGAGTTTCAGTTTATTGGGGCCAACAAACAATCTCAGTCTCTTAAGTGTACAGGTGAATGCTTAGCTGGACTTGTCATCTTCATCATAGGGAAAATGTGCTACATGGAGAAAAAATTAATTTGCTGATCCTTATAAAATTTATTTATCATAAAATCAACAAAGGGAAAATTAGATTGAAAACTGACTCCAGACACCACTTAGTAAGAATTATTTCATGCCAGTATGTGTTAAATTCAAGATCTATTCCATTCATGCAGCGTAGCTTATTAAAATGAACAGCATCTCAAATATGCATTTCTACATTCAGTTACCTCAGCCTCTTCTTGATGGATCTATTACTGCTGAAGGATACAAATTTCTGTCGACAGCGAGAAAGTTCATGACCATTTGATGGTAGAAAAAAAAAAGAAAAAGGGGAAAGCTGAAAGCATAAAGTGCCTCGTCCTAAAAATAGCAGTGAGAAGGAACCAGCAGGAGACCCGTATCAGAGCAATATATAGGCTGTCTGTGGCCTTTCTTGTGACAGAGCCTGACTGCCACATCACTGCTAACAGATGTTTTATTGTGAGCATTTTCCATTGATCATGGTGTGCTGGTTTTGGCTGGGATGGAGTTAATTTTCTTCATAGTAGCTAGTATGAGGCTATGTTTTGGATTTGTGCTGAAAACAGTGTTGACAACACAGGGGCGTTTTTGTTACTGCTGAGCAGTGCTTACACAGAGTCAAGGCTTTTTCTGCTTCTCACACCATCCCACCAGTGAGTAGACTTGGGGTGCACAAGAAGTTGGGAGAGGACACAGCCAGGACAGCTGACCCCACCTGACAGAGGGATATGCCATATCATATGATGTCATGCTCAGCATATAAAGCTAGGGGAAGAAGAAATGGAGGATGTTTGGAGTTAGGATGTTTGTCCTCCCAAGTAGCCGTTACACATGATGGAGTCCTGCTTTCCTGGAGATGGCTGAACGCCTGCCTACCAAAGGGAAGTAGTGAATGAATTCCTTGTTTTGCTTTGCCTGTGCACACAGCTTTTGCTTTACTTGTTAAACTGTCTTTATCTCAACCCATGAGTTTTCTCACTGTTATTCTCCTGATTCTCTTCCACATCCATACTGGGGAAAGTGAGCAACCAGCTGTATGGTGCTTAGTTGTTGGCTGGGTTTAAACCATGACACGGGGCTATCTTGGAGTGGTCTCACCAGCCTTCAAAAACACCCCAAATCATGAGGGTTTTGTTTCGTTTTGTTTGAGCCAACAGATAAGGTTCCTCCCCAAACCTGACCACATCTCTATGCCACTAGCCCCATACCAGCTCTGCCCCTGAGACCCCTGTATCAGTAGGTGCCTCTCCCCTCCCTTCCCTAACAGCATCTCGGGCCAGATCTGCTCCCTTCCTTCCCGAAACAAAGCTGCCCCCACTTTGCACTCCTGCAGCCTGACCTCCAGGTGCCTGCCTAGCACCAGGCAGCTGAGCACCCGCCTTTTTGTTTCTCATGCCATCCAGCCGCCTATAATGTCTCTGTCCCAGGGACTAAATCAAGTGTGTAATGGACTCCCAAGGGGAAGCTATCGTAAAAGTGACAGCAATAAACATAGTCCAAGAAAGCCAACGAAGAATAACTAGGTGTTGTTGGCTGATTTAAATGGGCCATCATGGTTTCTCTGTCTGCACACATTTTCACTTTTCTAAATTTCTTATTTCCACCTCTGATGTTTTGCTATATTTGTCTTGATAACTAACTGCATTTACAGCAACCTTGCAAAGTATTTTGAGCTGAATGAATATGGAAGATCCTACCAGAAATAGTATGATATTTTTTGCTACATGTAGGCTTATTTTACTGCCATTTTCCCTACCAAGATGAAAAGGCTCAGAACACATATGTGCCTAGTGGTTTTAGAGTGCTGTCCAACTGTTAATTACTTGTGTGAGAGAAGTACTCTGTTAGCTTTAAAAATAGGGGAAAGATAAGGCTGATGTAGGAAGAGTGCTGAAAGAGTCAGAAGAGAGTCCACGACTCAGCAGAGGTTGAAACCACGGATGCTGATGTGTGCTAAGTCTGCTAAATCAAAGCTCTCATTAGTACTACATGCCTGCACTGACTTCCATGATTAGAGATTTTGCATCTCTCCCTTTGTGGTGCATGCTGAACCCCTGACTTCAGAAAATCAAGTGCTTCTCCATAGGTAATAAAAGCAAATGTACTCCAAACCATAAGCCATCATTGAAAAAGTAGGGCAGGCACTGTGCTGGGGTGTGCTGTTTGCAGCTGGGTTGCCATACCTGACATCTGTTACATCAATCAGCAACAACCAGAGATGTGCTGTAGTCTGGAGCACACCTTTGTGGATTGACTCACTGAGATAGCTGAAGTTTTAGCCCCGCAAAATAGGGCTTCCACTAAACACTGGGTAGGGATATAAATCAGTGGGTCAGTCCAGCACCAGAGATGTGTTTAAAAGGAACTTATTTCTGCCAGGTTTAAATCTTCCTAATCAGAGTCCTCCATTTGCAGTCTGGCTTTGTCATACAAGACTAATTGACAAACCTCTGCACTATAATATTATCCCTGTCACCCCACTGAAATGCAGTAGTAATGCTGGCTTCTATAAATCAACCTGATCTTAAAAAGGAGAGTTAAATGAGCATCACATTATAAACCACAAAGCGCATTCATCACTTTGCTACAAACCATAAATATGACAAGTACATCCATCAATTCAGCACCTTTCTTTCAGGACGTTAGTAACTTAATGGCTCCAGAAAGCTTTCCCTTCCTAAATACACTGTGGAGTCTGGTCTCTTATTTACTATGGTTACCAGTAGAGCTCAGCCATCTATAGCCATGTTTCTGTGCTGAGAGCTCCTGCAAGTCAAAAATCTACCTCATTGGAGGGTGCACCTGGAGTAACCCCCTTAGAAAGGGTTACTCTCATGCTGCTCCATTGCTAGTGCTTCCACTGTACAGACTGTGGCAACAGCAGAATATCTGTCTACTATAGCCATACAGCTACACAAACTAGAAAATAGTCTAGCTGAAAAGGGATAAGCAGATTTAAAGATAAGTCTTCAATGATTTGCTGTCAGACTGTAAAGATTTATTGAGTGGGTACTCTGGGCCTCCTTTAATACCATGTTTTCATTACCAGCTTGGTGGATGGGTTAGGGAACCATAAAATCTGCAGAAAAGGATGAGGTGGAAGGGGCTCTACACATGCCTGGAAGGCAGGTTTTGAAATGGCTAATGGGAAAAGTGGCCCAGAAAACAGTATGTGATTTAAGAAGGAAAACCAGTCAGAAGACTGCTGGGTCCTCTGTTGAACATGGTATCACCACACTTCAAGAGAAGTCTGAGCCAACTGGTGACAGATAGAGAGCAGAGAGGATGAAAAACATAGCAGGTGAGGAAAGAAAAAAAACTGGGCTGAACCGAGAGAAGAGGTGGCTGAAGGCAGACATGACAATGATCTCTAAACACAGAAAAAGCCACCGTAAGGAGAACAGGAATACACTTTTCCTGCCTGCTGTGGTGAAGGAAAGAAATAATGGCCTTACATTGTAGAAAGAGAGATTTAGGTTTGGCATTAGCCATCATTTGGCGCTGAGAGGAGCAAGCAGCTGGTGACGC
>NW_010166049.1:0-17298 GCF_000695765.1 Mesitornis unicolor
AGGTCCCTTCCAACTCTAACCATTCTGTGATGTCCTAAAGCCAAATACATGGTCCTTGAATTGAGAGTGACACTTTTGGAGAATGTTAAAGTAAATCTGTTGGCTAAGTGAGAAGACAATCTCTCTTTCCATATGTACTGTTGTATTAAAAGGCTATTTACTCTTCTCAATCGCTGCCTGATGAGCTCCTCATTGAGGCACCCCCCTGACAGGGAGGGTGGTAGGTATAAAGGAAGTACTTACCTCGAGTGCTGTGTTCAGTTCTGGGCCCCTCACTATAAGAAGGATGTTGAGATTCTGGAGCATGTTCAGAGAAGAGCCACAAGGGCTCTGGAGAACAAGCCTGATGAGGAGCGGCTGAGGGAACTGGGCTTGTTCAGCCTGGAGAAGAGAAGGCTGAGGGGAGACCTCATCACCACCTACAACTGCCTCAAGGGAGCTTGGAGAGAGGTGGGTGCTGGTCTCTTCTCCCAGGTGATGGGGGATAGAACAAGGGGAAACGGCACCAAGCTGTGCCAAGGGAGGTTCAGGTTAGAGATAAGGAGGAAGTTCTTTCCTGAGAGGGTCGTCAGAAGCTGGAACAGGCTGCCCAGGGAGGTGGTGGAGTCACCATCCCTGGATGTGTTTAAAGAGCGGGTAGATGAGGTACTTAAGGATATGGTTTAGTGGGTAGACAGGAACGGTTGGACGTGATGATCTCAGAGGTCTTTTCCAACTGAGCGATTCTGTGAAGAACCTTGGGCTGTCCAGGCTCTTCACCTGTTAGCACTGATGCCTATTTTAGCCCTTTAAACCCATAGTTAAATTAAAAGTTAACTTATTTAATTCAGCGTTAATATTGAAAATTGACAGCTAACATGGTTAACATTAACATTTGGTTTAATTGAACAGGGTCATCTGGCAGCTCTATGCCATTCCAGTGCAAAAAAAAATTCCCTTCACATAAGTTGCAGAAGGATTGCATTATGTTTTGATGACTGAGATAAACACTGCAGAGTAGTGTTCTTTTGGTACCGTACTACACACACATGAAATCTATAATTGTTTTAAAACTAGCAAAGATGCCACGATGATAGAGTTAATTTCTACATAGGTTTTGATACTGAAGGAGATAAAGCACGTTTGTTTATGTTGCGTAAGAAACTAGGCCTTGCAAACTCAAGAAATTCAGAGCTGAAGGACACAAAACTGCTCATGTACCCATACCCAACATACTTAAGATTTGTGCGCAGTTATGTGCGTGATTATCAGGAAGGAAACACTGCAAAGCAAGGAAAGCCCCAAACCCTCTGAAAATACGACCTTTTTCCTAGTATGCACACTGAGTTTGAACTTAATTTTCACTTCAGTTTTTCTCTCTTAGAATTAGAAAAAATAGTACTTCATCCCAAATGAGGTTTTATTAAGAATAAAATACGCTTTTTTAGGACAAGCAGGAGGTCTTATTACAGATCTGAAAAATCCTTTTAAAGATTTGATGCAGTCCTCTATAGGAGCATTCATAGGAGCAGTCCTCTATGTACAAGTTAGTCTGGATTCATAAAAAGGTGAGAGGCCTATAAATGACAGGTTTTGTTTGATTAATGAAAGCAGCGAACCAAAAGACCCCAAACATCACAAGTTTGTTTTGTAGAGTGACCAGAGGAATTATTTCCAATGGGTTTATTTTGCCTCTCAAGGAATTTATCATCGGAGACGTGAAGATAAGTCATTGACTCATGGTCTTTCTCTTCCCAGACTTCTCCATGTAATTACAGGCATAGCTTTTATCATGTTAGACACAAACCGTTTACAGGAGATTTGGGTATGTTTTGGTTTGTGATGCCAGCGGATTGTTTTGCAGGTGAAAAAGTCAACATTCAGAATTTTACTTGAAATTCCAATGCAAAACTTGGCTTCAAATCGTTTGGTCTCCAAGCCAAAGAACACATACATTTCTTAAGTATTTGAAAAGAGTCTTTAAAGAAAAAAACATCACTAATCATAAATTGTGGACAATCATTTTTTAAATGAACGAGGCCCTTAATTTTGACCTATTAATATGTACAACTACAGTCTCTTACCATGATTTAGATACTATTTTAGAGGACCTTGTAAATAAGGGGGAAGGAATATTTTCAGTAAGAAGCAATGCTGTTTGCTTGACATTGTTGACCTCCTTCAGAACTTTTCCATGTGATTTTTAGTGTACAGTTGTTTTCATTTAAATCCCATTCTTACCTGATTAACTGAAATTCCAGTGTCATGTTTGACATTAAAGCTTTAGTAATAATAATGCAAATTCATTATTATGACTTCAAGAGAACTTTTGCATACAGAATTAACAGTATCTCTGAAAGCAAACACAAAACAAATTGGCATACCTCTCAAACTTAAACTCGTGCATCTTTCAGTATGTCTTCTGAGTGATTGATTTTAAGGTAATATAGAAAACGCGTATTTCATACAGAAAATTTGCTTTTGAGTTTTGTCTAAGACTTCATTTCAGCATGACTGAAGCAAATAATTTTAACTGGAAAACTTTTTAGGAGCATACTAATATTGTCATTAACTGATCCTCTAAAATTCTAAGTGATCTTTTACTGATTGTGTTTGCTTTTTATTTAAAGGGAGAGAGATATGCATGGTAATCTGACTTTTAGGAAATACTTGATGGCGATTTTTAGCTCCTACGTAATAACCGGTTCTCCTAAAAGTAGACGCTGTTCAGATAGTATTTTTAAAGGTCAGTTTATTTTGCTATACTTCAAATTATTCCTACAACTACAAAGGAATTACTTTCAAGAAATGAAGTGATCTTTGGTGCTCCAATGTAGTCTATTGGCAGAAGAAGCTTTGCAAGCCTCATAATTTGGAGAAGGGTTTTACTCTGCCTGATTCATGCATATCTCTCTCTCTCTCTCCTTCTGTGCTTTAGCTCGTGCTCTAACACTGTGTTAAACAAAAGGATGTTTTTCTGCCTTGTATTTGAGACAGTTAAAAGCTAATCCTTATCTATGGTGTATTTTAAAGTGTTCTCATTGATTAATATAAAGACTTGCTTTTCTTCCTGTGCTGTCTCTGCAGTTTATAGGATGCAGTCATGTTATGCTTCTTTTAATTTTAATGACCGTTTGCTTTGCTTTTCCTTCTTTTTGTGCTACAAACATAGTGGATTTATGGTCTGTGGGGTGCATTATGGGCGAAATGGTTTGCCACAAAATCCTCTTTCCAGGAAGGGACTGTATCCTTGTGCTGCTGCAGCAGGTTGAATTAGTTAGGAAGTGATTAACCTTTTTATTGATGTTGTGTCATGAAAATGCGTATTGTACGATTTTTTTTTTTTTATTAAATGAACATGGATTTTCTTTTCTTGTGATACACTTAAAAAAAAATTAAGAGCTTCATTTATATTCTAGCTGCACCTAGCAGTAGGACATAGTCTCTGCTGGTCCTGTAGTTAGCATCCGTTCACCTTCGCTCGTTTTCATTACACACGCTTTTTATAGTCACTTCATGTGTGTGTGTCTAGATTCTTTTATTTACTTTCTTTTAATAACTATCTTTTATGTTAATACCATTGCATTTTGTTTTCAGTTGACATTTGGTCAGTTGGGTGCATCATGGGAGAAATGATCAAAGGTGGTGTTTTATTTCCTGGTACAGATCGTATCCTTACCTTTGGCCTAGGATGTAGTTGTAAAAGGTCAAAAGATACTGCAGCAATACAGTTCCGGATTAAGGTGGTTCTACTTTTTAAAGTACTGTTTTTAAACTGCCTTTTCAAAATACAATTTGCGAGCTCGTTATTTTGGTTCCAGGAAGCTGCAGAAATGTCTACAGTTGTACGATTTAAAGCAAAACCACAACAGAGCATTAATGAGTATGACTGTCTTTAAAGATTAATACTAAGCAAGATGAACAAAATACCACTTGGGCAAGCAGGCTTATTTTTCTTTTTTTCATTTTTCCTTTTTTTTCCCCCCTCTTTTTTATTTTCCTTTTTCCGATTTAATATAGTGTCTATCCATTGCTTTTGGATGTCGTCACATTTAAGACAGATTTCTTTTGTTTAGGTGGTGTTTTACTGGTTCACGTGCATTGGGTTTTGCTTTGGAGATCATTTTTATGTAATAAGTAACTAATCTTGTTTACTACTCGAGCATGTTGGCAGTTATTCTTTACCTTTTATAGGAAATGTTCACAAAAAATTCCTAACCAGCTTCATTAGTTACACTCTGGAGTTCTATATTTCTGTATGCAGCATTCTTACTGCAAACAGCTTTCAGAAATACCTGGCACTTCTCTCCTTCTGTTCTTTGAATGGCTTGGTGGTATCTGAATGGGTTGTCCTGTCAACACCACTTCAGAGAAAGGGTCTGCTCTAAGCAAACAGAGCTGAAATCTGTGGATCATCGCTAAAATTAGTGGATCTGTTTGGAATGTGGCATCACTCCAGTTCAGAAATCTGGTTTTGCTGCAAGTTAACTGATATAGTACTGTTTAGGTGAAGACTGGGTGAAGATTTTGAGGCAGATCCTGGGCACTTTCCAACAGCTCTGTCATTGTATGAGCTTCACCGTGCTTAGCTTTATGCATCTGGCTTGCTAGCATGGCTTTTCAATTTAGGCTCAGTGCCATACCATGTAAATACTTTTATTTATTTAATTTTTTTTCCAAGGCCTGTACCAAAGCACTGTAGAGCTTGAAAATCCTCATATAAAGGTCTGCTGTTAGTGGGGAAGGCTGCTACATCTGACTGAAGGTTTAGGTAGCCCAGTATCCAGTCTTTGATGGTAACCAAAAAGAAAAAGTTGGGGAGACAATATGAATAAGTATATATAAAATCTTACCTGAGTTTTCTCCCAGTGTCTAACCATTGAACTGTGCAGGCTGAGATTTCACCCTTTGTGTGCCCAGTGGTGCTCCACATTGTGTGTCCTTAGTGAGGGATTGGTCCCCTGGGAGAGTCCAGGACTGGGCTGAGTTATTGAGATGAGAGCGAAGGACAAAGCACCTACACCACAGGGTAATTCTCACGAGTGCTTTGGTGATGTGTAGCAGTTTGACTACTGTGGATACGTGTTCAGATCAGGAAGTGAGTTCTTCTCTAGAAGCCAAACAATGCCTTAATTTAAATTTGTTTAATAAATTTCATGAGTCTTTTAATAACCTCAGAAGTATATCCTTTGCTAGTTAATTATGATTCCAAATCAAAGACACGTTGCCTTGACTACTCTGTCATAGGCTTGCCTTGTTTCTCTGTTTTCTCTGAGAAGGCAGTCCTGATTAATAATGATGAACTTGATATTTGATTGTCATATTCTGTGTTTTCTCCCTGTTGGTCATTTCACATGGTTTTAACATAACTTTCTAGCTGGAAATCAGACACAGTGTTTTTCTTAGCTGGATAACCTTAGATATTGATCAATGGAATAAAGTTATAGAGCAGCTAGGGACACCATGCCCCGAATTTATGAAGAAATTACAGCCTACAGTCCGAACTTACGTGGAGAACAGACCCAAATATGCTGGCTACAGTTTTGAAAAACTCTTTCCAGATGTCCTTTTCCCAGCGGATTCTGAACACAATAAGCTTAAAGGTAAGGTCTCTCTTTTGTGTATTGTGTATTTCAAAACTTTTAAAACTGTGATGTATTCAACAGAAATGTTATCTTGGTTTTGTTCACTATAAAAATCTACCACTAAGGATTTAAATATTGCAATATTTTTATCATAGGAGAGGGTGAATGTGCAGCTTACTCTGCTTCCTCATCTCTCTGAAGCAGCTCCTATTCTGGAGTTGCCCTAATAAAGAAAAGTAAATGCATATATTCCTCTCAGTGACAGATGCCAACATGATTTAGAGAAGAGTGGAGCAGGGTGCGTGGAATAGAAGTTGTGTAAGCAACTTCTTCTTTCTCTGAGGATGAAGAGAAAGTTTTAATACTCATGATACATAGATACCCTGTAGTTACTGAAATAACTTACTGGTTCTAATAGTCACCTACTCAGTGGAGCCACAGACTTACCATATTTTGTGACTAATATGTGACAGTCTTTCCCCCGTAAACTGTAAGAGAGGTGTCGTAGGTGTTTCCTGCTGCTATTCCAGACAAGGCTGTACTGTATTATGTGCACTATGTACCCACTAGGCTAAGCAGGAAATCTCACTTTTGCAGCAAGTCAAGCAAGGGATTTGTTATCAAAAATGCTGGTTATCGATGCTTCTAAAAGGATCTCTGTGGATGAAGCCCTGCAGCACCCATACATCAATGTTTGGTATGATCCATCAGAAGCAGAAGCTGTAAGTTCTTGTTTTAGGTCTCTGGTTAGAAAGGTACTGTACTAAAGCAAACTTTTTGTGAGGCTTGATATAGCTGCTTGGAAGAAGATTATTGCATGATCTACACATTTCACTAAAAGCTTAACTGAGCCATAATAATTTTTAATAACATTGATTGATTGACACGTTTATGGGTGCAAACTTGCAGGTAGCTGAAGTACCTGTGCCGGGGTGTGTGTGTGTGTGTGTTTGTGTATAATTGCATATAATCTTCTGGACGTGTAGTAATGTATCTGTAATCTTTTATATAGGGGTCTGATTTACTGAGCTTCAGTTGTTTCATTGTGGTTTGATTGAGTAGGATTCTGAGGTATTTATTCTTGGGCAAGATAAATATTTTCATTAGTTGTAGCAGTTGACAGTGCTCTTAAGCTAGAAATAGGTGTTTCAGCAAAATCTGAGCACAAGATCTGAGCTTACAGTTATCACACTAATGGACAAAAGGATTAATTGAAAATTTTTCTTAAAAAATTAATTTTAGGACAATTTCAGCATGTGACAAAAGTCTCATTTTTTTAAGAGAAAGGTGGTTGGTGATGGGCCACTAAGAATAGAAAAAGATGCTTGTTTTAAATGGTGCAGTTAGAATTCTGCTGACCTGTAATAGCTAGAGGGGAAATGTAGTAATTAACAGGACGCAGGTAGAAAGGGCTGCTTGGGCTGGAGACTGCTGAACTTAGGAGCATTTTTACCAGACTGTTCAGTTTCTGTTTTAGTTATTACACTAATGTAAGCAGATTTGCTAATCACAAGTTTAAAATATCTAGCAGCATCTAGAAAACAGACGGCGTATGAGAGAATTTATGACCATGTAAATAGAGTGATTTTTTTAAACTGGGTTCATATTTTGAATGCTTTGTTTTAATTTTTAATTTATTCTGGGTTTTATCCCTTTTTATTGCTTTATCATGACTTAATTTTGTTTTTCAGCCCCCACCAAAGATACCAGATAAGCAGTTAGATGAGAGGGAGCACACGATAGAAGAATGGAAAGGTAAGGACATTTAAAATGTACTAAAGCTTTTGGACAGTAGGCTGGGCCCCGAGGATTACTGCTGAGGTTCTTCTGAACATCCTAACAGTATATACTTAAACTGCTTGGAACGGCAAGGGATAGATCAGTGCTTTACAACCTCTGGATTTTCGGGACACTGAAAATCTTTCTATGAAGGTGCTGAAACTTTTAAGTGTGAACTTAAGAGTGAACTTTAAGTTCACTCAGTTGTAGACCTGCTCATTTCAGTCACCTTTTGTAAACCATAAAGCAGTGTTTTTAGGGAGGGTAACTCCTCTGGACAAACTGTTAACAGTTAAAAAAGAGGCAGGAGTTTGAGCAGCGTAAGTCTGAAGTAGAAGCACTAATATGCTTAAGGGAAGAGCATATTAGCAATAACTGTACTCTTTGAAATCAAACAGAGGATTTGAAAGCAGCAGCCATAAAGAGTGTTAGAAATGGGCAAGATAGTGAGTTACAGCTAGTGTGGGAGGTGCTGATGGTTACCAGCTGTGGGATCCTGGAAAAGCAGCTGGGGTTGAGGTGTGGAATGGATCACAGTATGACATAATAGTCGTACCTCCAAGAGCATGATTTTTAGTGTTCAGAACTGGCTTGGTATCTGTATTTCCTGGCTGCATATGAGGCATAAAACGATAAAAGTATAAGGGGAGCAAACATCTTTGTTACTTGTAAAGCTTGTGCTTCATTTCGAAATGACTTCTTACAGGTCCAGTGTTATTGCAGAGGCTCTAGTGCAAAGAAAACAATGCAGATCCAGATTGCTGTGCAGGCTGTAAATGTGGCATCTAAGCAAGAATTTAGCGCATTGGACGATCTAATACTTTGTACTGAAAAAGTCTAGAAAGGGATATTAGACCTGTGTAACCTTTTTATCCCCAGAGGAAAAAAAGCAGGGAAATGTTTCATGAATAATTTTTGACAGTGTCATTGCGTTGGCTGGTAATGGACACAAGTCTGTACAACCTAATTCAACCACACTTAAGTCGTTTTCCATTGGAAACGGAGTTTTACTTGTAAAGGCAGAATTACGGGAATTCTCTTGCCATCCTCCTTCCAAGCAAAGTTATTTCCCTTTTGAAGCAGATGTGCTTGAGGGTAAGTATTTCAAGCAGTCTGGAGTTTACTTTTGAGACTCCTACAGACCTTGAAATTATAATTGTTAAATGCTTTTTCTCTCCAACTGTTTGTACATTGCGTTAGTTTGCCACTGACAGATAAGAAGCAATGTTCTGAAAGTCAGTTCTTATGAGTTGTATTTAACATGTTTAGTCCTTTCTTTCTTTTGTTACTTCTGTAGATTCACAGCTGAAGGGTTTTTTTGCGTAATAAGCTGCCACTAGCCTAGGAACCTTCTGGCCAGTACACGGGGCATATGATTCATGTCACAAGCACTTCTAACCTGTTTATGGATGAGGAACTTCTGTAACTGGAAGATAAAGTTGCTGCTCTCACTTGGAGTGGCTGCTTATGTGCCAGTAGCGTATTCCATTTCATGGTGATCTGGACCTTTAGATGTTGTTGCTGAGGAAATTTAGTGGCAAATGTGTGTTGGGAGGATGTCTGGGCTTGTTCCTGCCTCTTCCTTTGAAGACGGCTGATCGAGTGTCTGTGCCAAAGCAGCCGTTGATAAAAACTGAATGGTCATTACGACTCAGCTGAACCTCAGGACCCCAGGCAGCCTGGACAGAGGATTCTTAGAGCAATGTCAGTGTGTTCTTGAAAATGCCAGGCCATTGTAGCTCCAACAGAAAATAACTGTACGTTTTTATGTCACCTCCCAGTTGCTCTGAAGGCTACAGCCTGTTGTTCAAAACTGATTCTGAACAGTAATAAACCTGTGAAATTGAAGTATACAATGGGCAATGTATTATCAATCCAGTCTTGGGTTTGCAAATTCATTTTGCCTTCCTTTCTCTGCATTTTCAGAGTTGATATACAAGGAAGTCATGGACCTGGAGGAGAGAACCAAGAACGGGGTTATACGTGGACAACCAGCCCCTTTAGGTTGGTTACAATAAAAGCACAGTACAAAGCTACGTTGAGTTGTAGGTCAGGAGGGAGTGAAGCTGTTCAAGACATCCAAGAGTAGCCTAACTCAAAAATATGCCTTTTAAACTACCAATAACCTCTTGAATTCTCTGAGATATTGCTTATTTAAATAGAATGTATGAGGTTGACCTCTCTTTCTATTAACCTGGTAAACTCCTCTATTATTTTGCCCGTGTAACTGATGATTCATTCATTTCGGTCCCAAGAAACATCTTGGTATGTGCTGGTACTCTGCTGCCATAACCTGGTTAGATACGTAACTTGTAGCTGGCATGGTTTCAAATAAAGATATCACTACTACTTGGCATCTGTTAAGTAACAGAACAGGATTTTCAGCAACTTTCTGAATTTTGGAACAAAACGTGCCCCTTAACTGACCATTGATAGGACTCCACTTGCACTGGTGATGGCAGAAGTTGGACAGCTGTTGATGACTGCTCAGAGTCTGCTAGGCTGGCTATTCCTTAGACTGTGCTATTTTTTTCACTTAATCTGTAATCAAACCCAAACTGTGTAGGATAACACACTGTATGCTTATATGTGATGTGTAGAATTGTACTCTCAGGTTGAACTGGCTTATATCTATATGGTGGAGTTTACATTATTTTTCTACACCAAACATATCTCTGGAAGAATTCACTGTACACTGAAACATGCAGCAATATAGGCTTATTTCTGCTGAATGTTTACTTTGAAATTTGGTAGACAGTCAGAAACAAAGTAAGTAGCATGACACATAAAGCTATATTAAAATACAAACGTAAAATAACAATAAGTCATCAGAAGTAATCGAATATTAGAAAGGGTCTTCAGTGAAGACCTGAAGCCTTCCTTCTTAGTAAGCAATCAAGAGTATAATGGTTCAAAAGGAAGATTCAGCTAACTACTTATGTGAGAGCTGCTCATCAGTAGATGTAGCAGACTTCTAATCTGACCTTAGTCCTCTAGGAACTTGGGAACCATATGTGTCCAGACTGTGAAAAATCACTGTGTGTCTGAGATTAAATGTATGTGTTGTGGCTGGACACCAGCTATTTCCCAGCCTGAAGGGGAGGGTCTGATGGGGAAAAAAACCAGGCCGCTTCTTTCTTTATCAAAATTTGTAGATACATGCTAGCTTTGGGTTGCAACATTTCGTAGAGTATCTTGGCTCTGTCTTTATGTAGGGCTGTCTCTGTCTGTGATTTAACTTTCAGCTATTAGTATTTACACTTGACGGGTGTCATGCCATGTCAGTTCTGTGATTCCTTGCCATACCGTTCATTAAGCCCCACCTTAAAGATTTGTGAGGTTTTTAACTTTAACAGTGGATTGAGACGCATCTTTTCAAACTTGCTGAAACAGGGGGAAGTAGTGACTGCTAGGAAGAGAGAGACCAGTGCAAGTACTGAACCATGCAACTGTATCTGCAACTGATTTGCTGTTTTGTTTCTCATAGCACAGGTGCAGCAATGATCAATGGCTCTCAACATCCATCTTCATCGTCATCTGTCAATGATGTGTCTTCGATGTCAACAGATCCAACATTGGCCTCTGATACAGACAGCAGTCTAGAAACCTCAGCTGGACCTCTGGGTTGCTGTAGATGACTACTTGCTCTTTTGGGGGGTGGGAGGGGGGTCCTTTTAGTCATTAATAGGGCACCTTTAAAATTCAGTGGTATTTTTGAGTGTTTTTTCAAAAATAATCGTAGAATTCATCATCAAGTGCTGTAAGTTGTGTTAAAAGCAGCTACTTTTTTGCTGTAATTAACTGTAAAATATTAAACCTGATAATTTTTATTGTGGTTTTAAAATCTGCATATTTGCTTTACTATTATGCTGCTGATCTTTTTTTACTGAATTTGTAAGATTTGTTTTATCAAAGCACATATTAATGTTGTGGTCATTACCGTATAATGAATTATTTAAGATTTTATAGGTTTTCAATTTTTTAATTAGAATTTATTCCAAATGTTTTGTTCATGATATCCTTCAGAGTTTTATGCTTGGTCATATGTTCGTGTCCAGCTGGAGGGGAGAGGGAATACAGCGCAGCCAGCTGTAGTTTTGGGCATACTGCTACGGTACTGGCGCTGAATAAAACCCTTTTTTATTTTGGCCACTTGCCTACAGTACTTCAGCAAAGGCAACAATTAGTGAATTTTTTTTAGGGAAACAGTACACAATCCTTTGCAAAGTAACCTCATCTGTATGGTTTTACGAACTGAAGCAAGCAAAGCGTATCTTCAAAGCTGCAGAATTCTCTAGCCTAACAAAGTAATGTGATGTTTTCTGCGGAGCTGTGGCATGCCAAATCTTACGATCACCATAAAACATGAGGATACTTCATGAATAATACATTGCAGTGCAAATAAACTGTTTACTTCTAGCTTGTAGCCTGTTTTTGTACACACAAAACGAAGTGTATCCAGGATGTCTAGACCGCCAACAGGGACATCGAATGTGCTGTAGCTGTATTCTCATGTAATACGCGATTCTTTGGAGTTCTGTTTCTTACTAGTTTTGTCTGCTAAGGTGAGTGCTTTTTGGGTAGAAGAGGGAGTGACATGAATGCAACAGGGGCAAAACTTCAGCTGTTCTTTCTCCACCGAAAGTAACCGATTGCTAGAAACCGTGAAGTGGTAGAGAACCTCAGGATTTCTGCAGCTAATGCATTAAGTGAGCAATATTTGCCATCCAAAGGAGGGAGAAGTAGTGCTGTATAAAATGATATTTATCTCTTTTATTTCACCGTGAGACCAGTGTAGCAGAAATCTTAATAGTGGTTCATTTTAAGTCATAAATATTCAGTAGTTTTCAGCGCTGAAGTTCCAGGTTTCAATACGCTTTTTATAAAAAAGATATATTGAAATATATCCGAGTTACTAAACAGTCATGTAAAATGGTGCTGCTCCTCACAGAAGTATTTTAACTGTTTACATTTTATATTTACAGAATGATTTATGTATAACTGACTTAAGTTTATGTATGAGTTAAACAATCATTCAGAATTTATTCCTTTGGAAAATGCAGATTTTTAGTGAAGCTAGGCTGTATAATTGATTGCCTTGTGTAGATGCATATTTTGTGTAGTGAATTAGACTGTGAAGAGGGATTTAAATTAGTAGTGCTCACAAAAATGAGCATAAAAAAACACAGAAGTCTCGCCAGGCACAGAGCATAAGCAGATCATGTAACTGGCGAGGTTATCCAGGAATGACTGATGCTCTTCAGTGTGGTTCCTTCTGCTTGTGGGGTTAAATAGGTATCTTCTTGAAGTTCTAACTGAAAGAGGAAAACTTGCCTTTGCAGTAGGTTTCAGAGAAAATAGAAGTGACAGTAATGTTGTTGAAATCTAACGTGTCTTTTTAAAAAACATACAGGGTTGCAAGGAATAGCAGTGTCTCAAAGATTACTCAATTGATAAACTGCACAGTTGTTTTCCTGGCCTGGCTAGACTGCTGGTAAGTGCTGTGTGTGTCATTTTTGCTTTCCTCACGTGTATCTGATATTTCAGTATTGCCTTTCTAAACCACGTTTGTTAAGGCAGTTATTTTTGCGGGATCCTGCCAAATTGTGTATTACCTCAGAACAGGCAGGACGCGTTTGGATTCATCTAGCACTGGAACATGGAAAATCTGCTCAAGTTGAACAGAGACCAACAGAACAGTCGATTTTGTAGGTTTTTTAATCGAAGTTTAAGCTGTGAATTAAGCCAAAATTTTTGGTCGTACGACAGTACTCCGTTGTTATTTAGAGTTAAATGATATTCTGGTCAACCCAATGTAATGAAGTTAAGACTGGCAAAACTAACTCCTGATGCCTGTAAGTGCTGTAAAGAACAGAATTTGGTAAATGTAATTCCTCCTTAAATGTGTTTTGGACCCCTCTGGATTACAGTGGTGACTGAAATATTTTAAAACTTCAAAAGAATTTTTGTTATCGCTTTACAGTGTCCTAAAGAAAAACTGCTTTAAAACGAGTATTGAGTGAAACGGTCACTAGGCTTTTACCGCAGTGTGTTGTCAATAGCGACTTCATGGAGTTCAGGAGCTCTGAGGACCATTGAGCTTTTGGTCTTTTAAGGTAGGGTTGATGTATGCAGTGTAACTGAGCTACGTGAAACAGGATTACTGTGATAAGGCCAGAGCTTTGCCTGCAGGAACCTAGAGTTCTCTTTTGGCACCATCTGCATAGCACTGTTGCTTTTTTGTAAAATTATTTTTTTTCAGGTGCTTGCATTTTAGGCAAATTAAAGTGATGGCAAATTTCAAAGACAAGAAAATCAGATTCGGTAACCGAATTATCACAACAACATGCTAGTCTGAAGTTCCCTTTTTATTTGTTGAAATATAAAATGATTTCATAGATAGTTGTACGCTGCCACAGATAGCAAACAAATGGGGAGCTAGAGTTCAGCTGTGTTTGTCTATTGTTGTGTTGTTAGCTCATATACTATCTAATACACTGTACAATTTAATCTTAAATTATTATTAAGCTATATTTTAGTGTATGATTTCAAAATCTTCTCATGACAACAGGCTTCACTGAAGTGCTTTCCTCTTCTTGGGCTGTTCTAATCCACTGGGAGTTGGTAGGGAGTGAATTACAGTGAGCTGTGCCTGATTTCTTATATCAGGTGAGGTTAAAAGTTGAGCAGTACTAATAATAATAATAATAATTATTTTCACCTTCGATGGTCAGAGGTGTGGCAGGCATCAAGGATAAAATAGCTCCTCTCCTGTTGTAGAAGTAGGTTCGTCACGATTTTGAAATAGAATTGTGGAGGGAAATAGTAATTACTGTGTGCTGCACCTCTGTGAAGTCTTTTGTTGATGGAAGACGGTGGGGTCAGAATAGAGGTTTTTGTACATTAGTGTGTGTACGAGAGATCCATCAGCTGAACAGCCTTGGACCAGCCTGTCTGACCTGGACGCTGCTATTGCATGAATAGCCTTGGCACTTTTCCCCATGTAGGCACTGTGCTGCTTGGCTTTTTAGCTGAAAAGAACCTTTCTGTGCTTTATGTAGTAGTATCTTTCTGGATAGGCATTCCAGCTAGACACAAAGGTAATATCGGCATAAACTGTTTGGGGAGCCCCCCTGCCAACACAGGTGTGAGTTTAGGGGAGGATGCAGTGGTTGTGGCAACAGCACCCTCTGCTGCCTCCGTGTCCAAGTACGCGGCGTGGTACTGACAGGGGTTTGCTTCCCTGGATACACGGCTGATTTCGTTAGCGAGCCAAAATTAAGCACCTCGACAGGCGTTTGCATGAACATAATGCTCCTGCGTTAAGGTATATGGCATTCATCTCAACACTGCATGAAGAAAAACGATCAAACAGCCAGTGCGGGTGGGCAGTTCCTACCTATCCAGTCATCCAAAGGGAAAGACGTTAAATGTTTCTCAGTTAAGATTTCGGGGCGAAGGGGAGAAGACAGTTCAGCTTACACTTGGTCTTACTGTTTCAAGTTGCTGAAGGAAGTGAATTACTGTTTCTAGATTCATTTCATTTGCTGTTGGCAGCAGCTTGTCCATGCCGTTACATTTTATTTTCCTGTCAGTGTTTTGGTTCTTACAGGTTGAGGACTGGAGCTGAAGGAGAGCTGTCTGCATTTTTCAGTAGGATTAGAAAGAGGGTTTTAATGGAGAGATGTGATGACACTCTACTGCCTACCCAAATTATCAGTAAATTTAATTTATTCTTAGTTAAGGGCACTGGATAAAAGTGGTGTTTTAAGTGATCTCTTTCACCCCTTCTTCAGATATCTCTGCATTACAAAAAAACGTGTAATGAGTCAGATCACTTTGTGTTTCTACTTCTGCAGTTAACAATTTAAGCTAGGTTTTCTTGAACTACCTCACACAAACTTTCTATGTTTCTTAAGTAAGCAAAGCTAACCCTTGGTATTGGAACTACACTGAATGTGAATAGAAAATACACTTCCTTTAGCATAATAAACCTACTGGCCAATGTTGAGACAATATCAGTAAGTATGTTTCTTATATATTTCACGTAAGATGTTCATGTGTAATATATAGCTCGTGTACAATAATGTACATCTAGATTATTGTGTTAGCTGTAAATTGGTGATTTTATTATTGTAGTCTGGTTTTGTAGGTAGAAATAGCTTACTAGTAATTGTCAGCTCATCCTTTACATTTTACAAAAGGAATAAATCTTGGTAAGCTTTGCATACAGATGAATTACTTTTGTAGGCCCAATATCTAGTCTATTTTTGAGAGTTCTTTAACTTTTATTACTAAAGTTGAGAAGAAAAAAAAAGCCACCCTAATTATTGTGATCATTCCTTCTGCCCCTTTTGAAGTGTATCCTTAGTTTTACTTTGTCCCAAGAAATATGAAGGGAGAGCTACACCATTAAAAATACTGGGAAAAACTGTAAATTGTTTTTTCTTCCCCACATTCGATACCTTTTCCCGCTTTTCCTTCATTCCCTCCAAAGAAGCTGTTGGTGGGGCATGACGGAGAACATTGTGGTTTTTTTAATCATTCATGCCATAGGTCATTACGTGTGCACCACTGGAATGTATACATTGTTATCTAGTATGTCAATTGGTTATAACGATATTTTAAATAAAAAAGGAAAGAAAAAAAAAAGGTTTGACCGCTATGCACGTAATGTTTCTTCATTGCTAGGCCGGAATGGATTTTTGTATGGATTTCATAACAAGGGTGCAGTTGGAGATTTATTAGCATCGGTCCTTCGTGAGAACTCATCTGGTTTTAATGGTATTTAAAGTCCTGTCTTGTGTGTGAGCTCACCTGAGGGCAAAGTGACATATTTCTTCCACTTCTCCACTCCCATGGTTTTTGGATGTGCCATAGACTGATAATACTGAGTGTGTTTGCAACCACTGGAATCTGTTCTTACTTCCTTGCTGCCAACTCTAGCTTCCTTCTTTCTTGGAAATACGGTGCTGACACCCTGCATTGCAGAAAGAGGTAAGCCCTGGGCTGTCCAGTGTATGGAAGGAGGACCCAGTCCCTGTGCCCTCAGCAAAATCTTTCACAAAACTGAGTCTCGGAGAAGCTGAAGACTGACTCGTGAAGCATACTTACTGGAGAGCTAATGGGTGCCAGGATCACTTGCTGCACTGGCACCTCTGTAGTGGGGCTAAATCCTAACGTGATGCATTTCATTGCCTTCATTTCCAGCAGGCTCTCAGCATTTCTTTAGACGAAGACTCAAGACACCCTTCAGCTGTGTTGGTCTGCATGCTGTTACTTCTTGAAGGGAAAGGTGCTGTGACCATGGGCAGTACAGTGCAGCCTGCTTTGTTTCTCTGGACCAGCTATTGGTGAGGTGCTCTTCTAAGAGTGTGGTGAGGCTCAGAGATGCTCTTTTTATATGCATATGTTAGCATAAATTGTAGCTGATTCCAAGTAATATATTAATATATAGCAAGGCCTGAGACAGTCTTAAGTCCACCCAAGGGTTTGTCTGTGGGTGAGCATCCCAGAACCAAAATGCTCCATAGTGCTGCTGACTTGCATGGACCTCACTAGCAAATGTAGATAATCGGTAAGCTATGAACGACCTACAGAAGTTTTTTTGTCATTTTGGAATGCTGCTGTTTGGCTTTGGAGTACTTTTTTTTAAGCATACACTCACGTTGGGTTTATTTCACTGAAAATTTTTTTGCACTTTTTTGTCTGCCTAATACTGGAAGGAGGGGTGTTCTACACTGGGAAGATTGTACAGGTAAAGCTACGATAAAAATGCATTTACTAAATTCCAGGAGCCTTTTGTCATATCCTATTAACACTAACAACCCTGTGTCTTGTAAATGCTTCTGAGAAAGCCAGCACCTTAAACTGGGGACTGTAGTAAGTGAAAGGTCTGTAAAACGAGGAGTGTGCTCTTAGATCCATGAAGTTGGCAAATGATGTGGTGGGAAAG
>NW_010166049.1:17320-31166 GCF_000695765.1 Mesitornis unicolor
AGTGTATCGTCTTCCTCAGATAAGGGCATACTGTACCGTGAGGCTGTGCACAACAGCACAAGTGTGTTCCTGTTTCTTGTTTGATTGCCCATGATGGGAAATGAACATGATGCTTCTGTTTCTGTGCTTTAGAGTTAACATCCTACCGTGGTGCACGTAAGCATGAACTGGGTAGGCTGCAGCTTCTTGCAGGCCTTATTTACTGCAGTGGATCATCTTCAAAAGGACCTGAAATTTATTTCTCATGAACAAGAGGAATAGATGTTTGTTTCTGGAGCACAACAGTCACAAAGTGAAAAAGGTTAGTTCCATTGATCACTTTGAGTGGACACAGTTTCATTTCTGAACCTGAGGAGAGTAATCAATTTTATCCTGGATGCCATATTAAGATTATGCAGTACTACGTAGCTGACAGATGCATCCCATCCTGGAGCTGAAAATCTGGGGTAGGTGGGTTTGTTACCCAGTTCTCCTGTATGTAGCAGTTGCCTTTTAAATACTTAGGGAATATTTAGAATTCCAGCTCCTGTATGTAGCAGTTGCCTGTGTTTAAATACTTAGGGAATATTTAGAATTCCAGCTGTTTGATTTCACCGAGAGTTAGCCAGTTCTGTTTAGTGCTTCTCTTGTATATTTGCTCCTTAGGCTCCCAGTCATGAGAGTTAGCCAGTTCTGTTTCGTGCTTGTCTTGTATATTTGCTCCTTAGGCTCCCAGTCAGTGTGGCTCAGTTCTTAAGTCTGTAGCGTGGCAGAACTAATGGGAGTAGTCTGCACTTGATACACACAGGAGATAATGCAATAAACATAGTCTAAGGGGTGTGGGCTCTCAAGATGAATCTAGTGAAAGGTACCCATGTTGAGGGTAGGAATAAAAGAGGTATTAAAATAACCTGGTTGCTCCTACTACTTGGATTGAATGCCTCAGACAGTAGAAGCTTTCTTTGTACCGGTCCTGATGCTATAATTGCAGAGAATTACTTACAGCCCAGTTCAGGCCACTCGCTAATACCAAGGTTTATGTTGTGAAGGCTAGCACGGTACTTAACAAGTACCTAACCCTCTATGCTCGTCCAGCTCAAAATCACTGTTACAGCAGTTGCTGCTGACGTTACGCATCTTAACGCTGCTGTTTTAAACAGGCCAGGCCATCCTAGGCCATGCCGGATCAGTTGTGACTGTCAGTGTTAATACAAGGTGGGAAGGTGGAAATAAAAAAAGGCCGATGCTGCCTGCAGGTGGCGGTCTTGAACACCAGTGACTGCTGCTCTCTGCACAGCGAGGAACCCTTCTGGGAAGAAGGGAAGATCTTTTAAAATCACTGAATTAACCCAGCCGCACAGCTTACTTTAGCACTTTGCTTGACTTGTCTGAACCAGGAAAGAGTAGGTTAAAAATGCTTCCTTTTGCTCGCTTCAAAGGGTTCACATTTCTATAGGAAAGAGAAGCCTTACAGTGAGGTAGAAACAAGTTAACTTCTAGATGTTTAAATCCTGAAACACCTGGGCATCTGTGAGATAATAAAGCTGTACTGCCTGCTGGTACTTAAGAAAGCCCATTCTAATGTTGTTTTCAAACAAGGAGTTACATTCTTCTCAAGTAGAAAAAGAAGACCGTTTCAGGTCATTTTTGTGAAAAATGCTTAAACTGAAGCAAGCACCTTCACTACAGTCTGTAATTTTCCATTGCAAATCTTTTTCCTCTAAAATTTCTTCTCCTCTGGACTCCCAGGTTGCCTCAGCTGTCAAAGATTCATGCCACGAGAGAGCAAACAGTGCTGTGAGTGCTGGGCTGGCAAGCAGAGTTCAAGCTGAATCTGGTGAAGCAATTTTCTGTGTGCAGGCTCCACGTGGCTCAGGGCGCTGCAAAAGCTATGCAGAACTTCTCAAAGTCCCTTGAAGGGGAAGAAGTCAGCCCTGGCAGCTACTTACCAGTAGTTACAACTTCATTCTAATGATTTTCCTTTAATAGAAGTAATGCACTATTTTCTCTTACAATCGGTTTTGCTCTTATAGATTAAAAAAAACCCTCAGCAGTTGGATGTGTTTTGATAAGAATCTTTCTTTCCTACCTTGATGTCCGATAGTACATCCCAACTCATGAGATTTTTTTTCTTGCAGTTAATACTGCTCTATTTTTGGCTCAAAAAAAAACCCCCACCTGGGTTTTACCTGGGGCAAAATGTGCATCTTTAAAGTACCGTGGAGTTTGTGTGGCCAGTCTGACTGTTAATCACAGACAGTTTAATAAGTAAGTTGCATTTTTGCAAAACAGTGGAACTGTCTGGTGTGTAAGGGACGGTTTTAGTGAGTTGTCAAGATTTTGGTACAGTCAGCCCATAGACTTTGTTTTCACATCATTTTCATAAAATAAACGCCACTTTAAGGAATGACAAATTTGAACAAACTTTATGGGAGAAAAAAACCACCTCATTAAATCCATGTGTGGTGACATTGTGGAACTGCTGTCTTCCCAAATGCAAGTGTAGGAGGCCCTCAGCTCCAGGCTCAGCCTGTCCATTGGTCCTGGCCATCCCACCCACCTTGCAGGACTTCCCACTGTCCTTGAGCCAGCAAAAGGATGGTGAAGTAAACCCAAAGAAGGCAGCAGTACAGCTATGGAGAAGGTATCTTTAGATTTGTGGATAAAAGGGGTGCCCACTCTTTCTTGGCAGTTTGACATCTAAACTTTCAAGCATTATGTTTAGCACTTTTTCCCAGCTGGCCCACATATTACAGCACATGTTAAGACAACAGAGCAAGTGTCACTGAGAGCACAATCACTGTAGAATTACTCATGATACATGAGTATACCAGAACAAAATGTGCCTTTTTCACTGGTTTTGCCAGAAATAGGATTTTCCTGTGCTGTACATCAGCTTGTTCTACTTAGGGACTTTAGCGCTTTGATTCCCAACAGTTAAACATCCTAATGTCGAAAAAAACTCTTCCATTTCCTTCTGCAGGAGGTGATTTCTCTTCTCGGCATCTTCACGAGCACGTTCAGAATTCCTCAGCTTTATTTCCAGCATGGTGTATTTCTTTCGTTCTTGGTCCAGTTCTTCTTCTAACCTAACCACTTGTTTCCTCAGGTCTGCACTTGTTTCTTCAATTCTTAAAACCAAAGGAGAGAGAGAGAGAGGGAGGGAGAAAAAAAGAAGAGGGTTTTTAAATGTCTGGATAAATACTACTGGTAGCTACAACAAATTGAACTCGTTCCACTTGGAGCTAAAATATCTTCATTCTAAGAGGAAGTTTTAAGGGAGGGAGCTAATTGCCATTTCATTAATGTTGAGTTTAAGGGCAGAGGCTCATTCAAAGCCAGAGCCTCCTTTATTTGTATCTTGAGAAAATATGCTAAAGCCTTACCAAAAAACGCTTCTGTTTGGGCGACAGACAATGCCTGAGAAGATGCATTACTTCCTCAGGCTGATTTCAAATACATAATTCCTAAATAAAACTTTGGCTTCTGTTTTTCTGCTGGTACTGTGTTTCACTGGATGGATATCCAGCCGAGAGGAACATCCTCAGAGGTCAGGTAGGAATGAGGACGCAGTCCTTCCTCACCATCCCCAGTATGGTATTTTCTGTGAAGTGTGTCCCTGACAGTGGGGTAGGGGAATGGAGGTTTTTCATACTGTATGAGATCTTACAAAAAACACTTCCTATGAGGAAGAATCTGAAGATCAGACTTTAAATTTAATCTGTGCACAAAGCTCTAGTGCAAGACTCGGAGCTTTCCTCTAAGGAGGTCAAAGAACCTGTTTTGATTGGAAACAAGCACAGAAGTCACATCACTCGCTGTCCTCCACACCACGTTTCCTAAGCGCAAGACAAGAGTCGTAGTGGTAATGCAGAGGAGGGAGTGCATCGAGTTAGTTAAGAATTTCTGATCACTAGAATGATTCAGAAAGCGATTTTAAAAATTGGGCTTTTCCTGGGGAATGTGTCCCCCCTCTAAACCAAAACCAAACAACACAACAAGCCATCACCTCTTTGGTTCATTGACCAGTACAACATCCAGCTGTGGAGCTGAGGTGCCTGGCTTCCCTGTGAAGCTGTAAATGAGTTATTTTTAGACAGGGTAAATGACACTCAACAGGGGCATGCTACAGACTCAACAGCAACAAAAAAGGGACCTTTGTGACAGTCTCAGAAGGGTCTGAATTCCAGTTTGTGACCACCAAGAGGCAATTATGTGGGCAAGGCAGTGCATCTCCTTAAACTGTTCCTTCATCTATCTCTAAGGATGGCAATATTATCATTGCCAGAGTGTTCACAACAAATTAGAAGGTCACATGCAGGTGCAAAAATCACCAAGTCCAACAGGCCAACGCCTGCACTGAAGAGTGAGCAGGAAACCTGCCCCTCTTGGTGAAGGCAGACTTCTATCACCCCACTAGCTGGCTTCTGTAATACCAGAGGATTCTTCTACAGCGAGGGTGCTTACACGCACACAAACATGCACACACACTCTTTATAACATTTTTGTTACATCCTACGGCTCTGAGCTACCAACTAAAATTTTCCACCACAAAGTTGGGTCAACTGCAGCAGCCTGGACTAGCTGTCCATGTTCTGAATTACAGTGTCACAGTACTTCCTGCATTTCTGTACACACAACCTTACAGTCCTCTCCAAGATACTTCCAGTTTCTTAAAGAGTCCCAGGTGGTAAACATGAATTACTGCAACTCAACAGAGAATGCCTGATAATTATCCTGACCTCGAGGGAGAAATGCTCTGACACAGAGTGGTTACAGGAAGGCCATAAAACTTGCCTCCCTCTGAGTAAGAGAGGGAAAATGGGCAGTTGATGATGATAAATAACAGCTTTTCCATCAGCAAGTGTTCCTTACCTCTGCCCCAGGCAGGTACTGACTGCTTTCTCTCCACTTATGTATGTGCCAACAAAAAAAAAAGCTCCTACTCCTTCATTAAAACATGCCTTGCGACACACGCTGAGCTCTGCAAACCACACAAGCACATGTACAATTGTAAAGCAACTAATTATTACTTTTGGGGACTAAATTATCTTCAATAAAATAAAGCTAGTGAGGCAGCACAAAGCTTTCTTGCTATGCAGCCTCCCTTCTTTGCTAGCCAGCTCATGTCCTTCCACAGGAGCAAACTTTAATGCAGTTTCAAAAGGAACATATTTTTGCACATGTAAGTTGCTGCAGATGTAATAAAAACATTGCAGAATTTTTGAGAGCTGAAAAACTTGGCTTGAAATTCTTAGACTTGACAGCAAGATCCTTCGGGCTGTAATCCTGAACAGCTGGAGTCATCCTGTTTAATACAAAACAGCAGTGATTGCATCTTGCCTGGTTTTATGAAACTCAGTTCATTAGGCATTTTCCTCTTGGCTAGTTTGCCCTGTGACTCCTGGCCAATTCACAGTCCTCCTCTCCAGCACAGTGCTCCCTGTCCTGTCCAGCTGAAGAGGAAAGGCAGGTGCTGGAGCAGCTGGAACAGCTGGACTGAAGAACAGCTCTTCCTAGATATCCCTGATTCCAACAGCTGAAGGCCCTGTTGGAACAATTTCACTGATAAGAGGTGGAAAGCCGTCTCTTCCCCCAGACAGCAGGTAAAAATGTGCAGATACACCGTGCCAAGCTTTGCAGCCTGGTCTCCTTTATGTTTATTACTCCGTATCCCTACAACAAGGCTTGCCAGGGCAGCTCTGCAGGTTTAAATGCAAGGCATATACCTTCATTTCCCTCCCATTCTGCATCAGTAGGGCAGCTAAAAAAAAACCAAAACAAACCAAAAACCCAAATAAGCCATGAACTATCATCAGACCTTTTCCAACACACCATGCTAGCAACCAGTGTTCTCGTTAGCTCTTCTACCTGGAACACAAGGTGCAGATGAGCTTTTGTCCCACACTGAGGTGTTAGAGGGGAACTGAAACCCCTACTTGGCCCGATTCTCCTTCCAGCTTCACATACCAAGGTGGGACAATGCAAGAGGCAGAAAAGCTGCAGAGGCTGGCAAGCCATCACCATAGGAAATCATCATAAAATAAAGCAAGACAGTAGCAAGTGAAATTCCTACCTTAACAGCTGGCCCACTGGGAGAGATCACAGTTCAGATCCATTTTTGAGAAATAACAAGAAAAAAGAGACAACAAGCATAGCCTAAAGCTGTGCTATACAATCCCTACAGTCACATGTGCTTTTGGGATGCTGATTGGAAATTGAGGCATATAAATGCTACCAGAGTTTTAAAAATTGAAGGAGTATAACATTAACACCTTAACACACAAAAAAGCTGAGAACTTGGACTCTTTGTAAGCAGTGGGACTACAGCCCTTCAGTGTGAAGTACCAGTGCTGCAGAGCTCAGGCCAACCATGATTCTTCTGTATTGTAACACGATGTGCAATTTTGCATATGGCTGTATGTTAAAACATAACTAATTGCTTTAAGCAACAATATTTCACGTGCTTATTTCCCTACTTGCCCGTAAGTCATTCTATTAAGCACTTAGTACTCCCATAAAACCCAATAGACTGAGTCACACAAACTAATAAACAGGACTTCCTACCTGCTAATACTTCCTCAGCCCCTGTCCTCACACACCTCTTTCCCAAACACTGGAAGGAATTTTTCTGAGCACAGATTTAATGAGCAGCACCAGCAGCTGGAGCTGTGCAAGTGAACATGAGAGCAGGCAAAGAACTGCCCAGTTCACACGTGTGCTGTGCAGGCAGCACCTTGCTGCCTCTTGAAGCCACTGGCTGGCCATAGGAGCAAAGTACTACTGCAAGTACATAAGAAATCAGATAATAGGTTTCTAGAAGTTCAACACAAAAAGACTGCTGACAAGGTTCTAGCTGAAATGTAGTCCAAACACCACCACTACCAAAAAAAACCAACAAACCAACCCTGGAGAATAGTCAGGATCAGGTTACTGAGGAATGTTTCTGTTGGGAAAAGCAGCAAGAAGCCCTCAATTTCAGCCTGATTTGGTACAAATCTCAGCACCCACGCAGACCAACAGCGTTCTTGCTGAGGCCTGACCACCCTCGGTCCCAATCCCTACCTCTATCATGTTTGCTTTGCTGTTTCTCCCAGGACACTGATGAAGAACAGACTTTGGCAATACCTGTGCAGTTCTGAATTCCAGTGAAAACATAGAATGTTAAATATTGGAATTCCCTGTGTGGCAGAAATCCCCCCTCTTTTTTTTTTTTCCTTTCTTTGATCCTCTCTTAGATAAGAGAGAGAAAAGTTGGATTCAGAGAGCAGCAAGGAAAGAGCAGAACCAAATCTCCCGACTCTTAAACCCAAACTCCAAGTCTGAGAACCTGATACGCTTGGTAGCGCACACCCACGTTCAAACAGGGCTAATGCTGACAGACAACTCCCTGTCGCCTCTGCAGATGACGTTACCTTTTGATACTAGTCTCATACTCAGTCCTCTGTTTGCTCAGTTCTGTCTTTAGCTCCACCACCAAGCTCTGCAAGGCCCTGGAGCATTTGACAGAGTCTCTGGAAGCCGCAGCAGGGTTGCTTTGTTCACTGCTGCTGGTGCTGCATGCGTCAAACCTGTCGATGCTGTTCTCTAGATCTGCAGTCTTGACCTCACTCTGAGACAGCGAGCCCTGAGTTACCCACTCCGTTTTGAGAGAGCTTAAAGCAGAAGAGTCACTGGCCCGGCAGGCCGGACAACTGCTGACCGAGTCCACCACGGAGATTTCACACGACGACGTAGACCACGTGGTGCTGGCCATGCTGTGAGTGCTAAGGGAGAGGCTGGACGAAGGGACGTTGTCGTACGTAGAGAGTCTCTGGGAAGAACACGAGTCTTTAACTCGCTCCCCAGAGGCTGTCCGGCGATGGCCTCGGAGGGAGTACAGTCCGTTCATCAACCAGTTCCCACCAGAGGAGAGGTTGGGGATATCTAAGGATGAGCTGCCCAGTTTTGGACTCACAGACCGTGCTCCCTGCTGGCGGAAGGAGTATTTCCACGGAGGTAGCGTCTGCACTCTTTTGCTGGGGCTGGTGGCAGGCTGAGTCAATTTGCCACTGTGCTCTGAGGGAGTGTTTTTCACCGCAGGTCCAGGGGTGGCCTCTAGTGCCACAGCATTGCTAGAAGACAAATCAGCGGGGCCGGGAATGCTGTTCTCTGCCTTGCTGTCCTCTCCGTCCTCCTCAGAGATCCACTCCACAGTGCTGCGTTGACGCACAGGTCTGATTTCCAGCTGGCTCCCTGGCACATCTGCCTGAGGAACAGCAAAGATTCGCCCCTGTTCACTTATCAGCACTGTCATCAGGTGCTGAACTAGCGAGGTGCCTGTGGGGAGAAGACAAAGGCAAGCAGTTGGTGAGACGTGGAAGACCCCAGACACTAACCTGTCCTGTGAGATGCCCTGTGAGGCAGGGCTGT
Organism: Mesitornis unicolor; assembly: GCF_000695765.1. Taxonomy (NCBI): domain Eukaryota; kingdom Metazoa; phylum Chordata; class Aves; order Mesitornithiformes; family Mesitornithidae; genus Mesitornis; species Mesitornis unicolor. The sequence continues at coordinate 25,712 of NW_010166049.1, forward strand.
GGCCACCATGCACTGCAGGTGTCTGCACAAACAACTGCTCTGGGCCTTTTTGCACAGGATGACAAAGAGACAGGAATTGTTCCCTTTGCTGGAAAGGGGGACTGTGAAGGAAGCAGGTATCGGTGCAACCCATTAACGTAGCTGACTAGCAGAGTACAAATGATCCCTAGCAACGATAAATAAATTGGCCTGCTCAAGGACATCTTTGAGGAGGACACCCGGAAAACAGGGCACGTCTGTACCACACCAAGGCACAGGGTGCAGAACCAGCATCAGTCTCAGTGTGGACATCCATGCGGGACAGCATAGCCCCGTGCAGAGATGCATGCCAGCTCCTGTGCGCACAAACCTGTTTTCAGGGATGGAGCACCTCTCTGTTCAGCTTCCAAAACCAGCAGGTTTCCACACCTCTGGTGCACCCATAGTCTTATCAGGCCCAGAGCTAGTATTTGTTGAATAACCATAAATTTCAGCTTGGGCCTGCTGCTGCACTCAGTGTATTGAGAAACTTACTTACAGAAAGCATAACATCTGTGTGATACATGCATCTGCACAAGGTGTACAGCACGTACAGAAAGAACTTGCACTTATTTAAATCCACAGAGAGAAGCTGTCACTGTTTTCCCATAGTGGAGAAGACCATTATGAACCAATAAAGAACACCACTTACCAAACCTAATACAAAGCACTTTCTACAAAAGAGAAAAACCTTAAAAAGAGAAAACATGTAATTAATTCTATCTTTAATCATTGTCTGAAATAGAAAATAAGACCAACATATCCAGGTGTTCAAGACAAAAGCCTGAATTTAATAATGAGGTTTCGACCTGATAGCAAAAAGGGACTGAGCTCTCCTACAACTTCTATTTTATGTCTGTGAGTGCAGGGAGAGATAAGACCAACATATCCAGGTGTTCAAGACAAAAGCCTGACTTTAATAATGAGGTTTCAACCCGATAGCAAAAGGGACTGAGCTCACCTACAACTTCTATTTTATGTCTGTGAGTGCAGGGAGAGAAATAAAATAAATCTCTCTGGAAATAAGGGCACTCCTAACAATTTAGCTGTCAAACTTCAGATATTTCTATTTGAAGTTCATGTTTTAAATGTGAGAGAGACACCACTGAAGTGTTTTTTATTAAGAACTGGCAGTGGTATTTTCCTTTATCAGTTGATTTAGCAGATCTGTATTATCCTGAAGGTAAAAAAAAAATAAAATTGAGTCTTTCCACTTCTCTGTTACTTCTATTTAACCAATCTTCTATACTCGACTAACAATAAAACAAAACATTCTCAGTGCTGTTCCTTATGAGGATAATGATGAAGTCTAAAAATCCACTCACTAGATCCCCATTTTTCTACAGTTCAGGTCTCTGCTAATACAGAATTCCAGGTCACTTCACTGTTATATTTTCATATGATGATTAGGAGACCATGAGACCACATCCATGGTGCCTGTGCACCTACACACAGTACAAGCACCCCTGCCATCAGCTGAACTGCACAATGAAACACCTGAGATGAACCAAACCCAAACTTGTCATCTGTACCAGCTGAGCATGTTGCTGCCCAAGCTGTAAGACTCGAACCATCGCTGCCCAAATGGCCACTAGGGGAAGTCACAGCATCACGCAACAAATTGAGGCTTTGGCTACTCCCAACTTTAAAATGCTGGAAAAACTCAGCAACTACTCCCGCACTCCCTTTTTCTCCTCTCCACATTTTTGCATCCCTCCTCTCCGAGGGGGTCTCTATGCTGACCTAAGTAACACACCCCGCTTCTCTGTGGCAAGCTTCAAGTCCCTGAACAACAACAGTGTGTCAGGCCGTGGTCTGAAGTTGGCCGTTGCCTTACAGCAAGTTGCCACCTGTAAGGCACACATCTGCAGTGCTTTTCAGAGGTCACTTGTGTAGAACTAAAGGCGTTGTTGCTGCTGCAGCGTGATAAAGCTGGCACTGTGTGAAGGACTTCCACCACGTAGAACACCACATCAGCTGTCCCCTACAGCTAGGGAGCAGTGCCAGAGCTGAGTTCAAACATCCTGGGCTCCTGGGCACAGCATCTCCATCTGTGCCTAACACTGTATGAACCCATTAATTCTTTTTGCAGGCTTGCCAAGTTCCCACAAAACTTGAAGCAAAAACTCTGCTAAATTTTGCCTCACAGTAGTTGCTCTCCAGTGCCACCTGGGAGAAGAGCTGGATCACAGCCCTAAGTGTCAGCCAGACAGAGATCATGTGCTGGGCACTCCCTGACCCATACGGAGGTAGATAATTTTCAAGCTTCGGATAGTTATTTCCAAAATTATCAGAGATGTTCAATTCATTCCTTGGGTTCTGTGAAGTTCTGACCCATACACAGTCTGCTTAGAAGACAACACTTCTAAGACACCTAGTTACAAGCACCGTGGCACAGTAACAACTACAGCACCTCTTTCATTGTGGGCTGGATGTCCTTTACAGGGAGCTGTCTAACCACCGAAATGCACCAACACTGAATGAGAGCAGTTTGGTACCTAAACATGGTCCTTCTGAAGAGCTTTTGAGCTTTCATTGTAGCAGTGCATTCAAAAAGATTTTCACAGAACAACTTAGAACAGGGCAGAGGCATCTCCATGAGGTAGAGAGGAGAGATACTACCAGGTTAGTGGTGAGTTGGGTAAGAGAGGCCAACCAGTCCATCCCCCCACAGGCACTGCTGAAAGCGACTGCCTGACTTGTTGCTGGCTGTGCCGTCAAGTGAAACATCTACCAATGAAGGTATGGCATTCAGCATACTCTTACAGCTCCAAAACACAGTCGCTGTGTTCTCTCACAAGCGTAATACCTACCTTCCATCATGGTCACTGGGTCTTCCATTTTGGGTCGTAATATATTTGGTCCAAATACTGTAGCCAGGTTCTGGACGCTCATCTTGTTAATGCTGGAATGAGCCTGAACTTCATCAAGGAACCTTGAAAAGCCCCCCCAGAGAAATCAAAGGAGGAGAAGAATAAGAAGTCACATCTCATACTTAGATTGGAGGCATTCTGGGGCAGGAACAGTTTTGCCCTGTGTTTATACAACCCTGATACCTGAAATGCTTCTAGGGAATAATGCAGCTTAGGTACTCAATAATAACCCCAAATCTCTCCTAGTGTATGAAAAAAAGAGGACAAGATGATTTCTGCCAAAAGTAGCAGCCTACCAGTGATCTAGCCTTCTACTGGGTATGAAAGGACAGATTTCCACATTTTTATAGGACCTTCTCCAATCACACAGATGGTCTTCTGCCAGTGTTCACTTACAGATGTAACAGAAGTAAAAAGACACTTCACATTTCTCATCCTAGAACTAACAGCCTGTGCAAAGATACAGATAAAGAGGTAGCCCAAATGCGTCTTGTAAATGCATCACCTGGGCAAACATCAACACATGAAAAAAGACCAGGTAAGCCAAAGACAGCACGTGAAGAAACCCAGATAGACTGGCTATCCCTGTGTATAAGCTGGAAAACAGCAGAAAGTTTCTAACAGTTAATGATTTTGTAAATTGGAACTGCCTCCGAATAGGAGTTACAGTAAGAGAAAAGCTATAAAAAACCCACTTAAATAGCTTGCACACAATTAGCCAAGTTGTAAAAAGGACTACATGACATGTAAACCTACAACAGCAGGAAACAGGACTCGGTGGCCTCAGAAGTGATCAGACTCGCTCGATGTGTATTCTGTTTTCTAAGCTATTGTTATTTTTTGGATGTTTGGAGGGGTTTTGGCAGGAAAAAAGTTTCCTTGTCATTCTGCACTCCTTTGCCAATTTTTGAATGCTTCTACTTGCAGCATGACTTTTCTAGGCACTCCCATTTTTCCTGTGACTTTTCCTTGGGGCAGACACTGTGCTAAGTCGCAAGAACCCTCAGTTTTCTTCACTAAGTCAGAAGCAAGTTCTACTTGCCTTTTCTTTCCTCAGGGCTTCACTTAGAAACATGTACAATTATATTCCCCTGCCTCAGCCATTCACGTGTGGAGGTGCTCAGGTACTAAAACAAATGGCTATAGAAGCACGTAGTGAGGTAAAAGAATTTTTTTAACACTTACAAAAATATGTTTCAGAAATGTTATCCTCCTGTGCACTTGAGAAAGATGCGGCATATCTTGCCTAAGTCACTAGCTTCATGTCAGTGTTTGTGTCTACTGCCTGCACCAGATGTGTAAATCCCACTGGTCATAGAGGGACTGGCTACCACGGAGACTAGGGTACAACGTAAAGTTCACTGTGTTGTATGTAGCGTAACAGTCTGCTCCAGCTCCTAGAACACATGGCAGCCCGCTCTGCAAAAACTGGGAAGGTCAGCAGAGAGATGAGGGGAAACAAGGCTGGAGAGTCCTTGCTGCTCTTGAGAAGCAGCCGCTCCCAACCCCACTGCCAAACCACAGCTGAGGCCAGATGGCTATTCTGACTGCATCTGCTACTCAGCTTGTGTCATAAATCTTCCAAGTGTGCACTACCTGGAAAAAATGCCTTTCTTTACTGATCTTAAAGTGCTTCTGAAATAAACAATATGATATATTAGCACCACTCACGCCTAGCCTGTGGGTGACAGCAATTAGCTTGGCTGATGCTCTTGGATAAACCAAGAGCTTCCTTCAGTTGGGCTGCACACTCACCTCCACATGTTTTATAGGAGCAGTAATTTACATGTAAGTGATGTTTGAATATTCATACTTTCAGAGTAAATTATTTCATACAAGACCGAGTCTCACAAAACTTAGTGACTTTTCCAACTGTTAACTAATTTCACTTACTTGCATATGTATTTGAGGAGGTTGTAGTTGGCTTGGGGCAAATTCTTCACCTGTTTAACCAGTTCCTGGGTACCCTGAGGAACAGGAAAAACAAGAAGGAGAGCTATAAATATAAATGATGCAAAGCACACATGACCTCCTGCAGTACTACAAAGTTCTCTTTCCGGAGTCAAAACTATGAACAATGTGTGATAACACAAGGAGGCTTTCTTTAAATAAATTGGTGACATCCAGTGTGTTGTGCCTTACCAAAATCTCAGTGTCCAGAACTTGACTGAGTTCTCAAAATCAGTGGAAATCCTCCTGTCAACTTTAATGGTTGATGTAGAAGCCTTCAATTAGTGAGGCCTGCCGGTCTTCAAAGTCTGCCCATTGGCTTTGGTGTGAATGCACCAGCAAATGTGCCTTTGCAGCACCCCACCTATTGAAACTTTGAGGCATTCACAGAATCACAGAATGTTAGGAGTTGGAAGGGACCTTGAAAGCTCATCCAGTCCAACCCCTGCCAGAGCAGGATCACCAGACCAGGTCACACAGGAACATGGCCAGGCGGGTTTTGAATGTCTGCAGAGAAGGAGACTCCACAACCTCTCTGGGCAGCCTGGTCCAGTGCTCTGTTACTCTCACAGTAAAGAAGGAGTGGACTCCTTTGCCTTTCAGAGCTGCCTCCC
>NW_010166050.1:0-432 GCF_000695765.1 Mesitornis unicolor
CATTTCAAGACATGTATATCCATCTATTAAAGAAAATTCAATTACTTTTTGGCCAACCCAATAGAAACTCTTTGTAACAAATAAATAGCTCATCCGTTCTTTCAGAAAAAAAAAATCATAGAGAGAAAGTGTATAAAATTAATATTTTAGTAGCCTTTCCTAGCTGTAGTTTAAGAAGCATATCTCAAGAAAGAAAAAGGAATAGCAGTTTTTAAACTGACAATTAAATAAACCATTTGAAAAGGAAAAAAAAACAGAATCCAAATAATGCTAATGAATCAATGCAATCCTAAAGTAGAGCAAATTTTGTCACATCCTGGCTTTGCTGGGACTGAACTGTAGAATTCCTTTTTCTGCTTCAGCAGAGCTGCATTTCTGAGAAAACTGCAGAGTTCAATTTAGTGAACATAAGCTGATATTATAGCTTTAGCT
>NW_010166050.1:482-1844 GCF_000695765.1 Mesitornis unicolor
TGTTTTGATTCCTATCAGCAGATATTTACATTATCTCAAGGTCTGTTTTGAACTCTCTGCCTAAACATGTGTTCATAGTTTCTTTTGGGTTTAGTTTTGTTGGTTTTTTTTCCTCCTTCCTTCTCTCTGCACAAGAAGATGGAGGAGGAGGAGGGGAGCAGGGAGGAAGTATAAGCCCAGCATTTTCTGACAGGTGACCCAGGACAGATGATCTGGGTGTGATACAAGCAGACCAATAAAATGTATGCTATCCCACAAACATCACACTTGCTATAAGTTGGGGAGTTTGCTAGGGATGACCACCTCTTTTCTCCCTTCCTTCCACTTCACGATGGCAGCCCATTTTGGTTCCCAAGGCTTACCCCTCCCTTATTGTGCTTTCGTTGGCACATAGCCAGCAACTGCTGTTTGTGAGCCAAGTATAACTTTGATTGCTTTATCATTATTGTTCCTATTTTTATTACAATTCATTATTATTACTATTATTTGAGTTTGGCTTATTTTAATTATTTAATAGCCTTTACCTCAACTGATGAGTTATTTCACTTTTACTCTCCTGATTCTCTCCCCTATTTCACCGGGGAAGGGCGGGGGAGGAGTTGAGGAAGCAGCTGTGTGGTATTTAACTGTTTGCCAGGTTAAACCACAACATATCACTATAGCTTGAAGTACAACGATGGAAGTTGTAGCACTGAAAATGAAACACGGTATGGGAAACACACGTAAGCCTGGAACAGGACAATGCAAAAATAAGTACAGCAACGACATGAAGTCGGGAAGCCGAACAATAGAAGTCTGATGCGCAGAGGGCGGAGGCACCAGCAGAGAATAACCCCAGAATCCACATCAGGATGAGGGAGTAACAATATGGAGGGAGAGGAAGGGGGAAACCGGAGGAAAAAGAAATCGGGGGTGGCGGGTGCCCCTCGGGAGAAGCTATCAGGCAGAGCGTGAGGAGACACTAAAGCACCGAGGAGAGTGAAGGTGGAATAAGATGGGCCAAACGAGGACGAGGGAAAGGAAAATGAGAAAGAGGAGCGAGTACGAGCTAGTAACACCAGGTAGGCGGATCCCATCCGCCATTTTCCTCCCCTCTTCCTTTATCTACGGCTCGTGTTGCCCCAGGACAAAAGAGCAGGAACCCAATAGCGGGGCGCGGGCCAAAACACCCAGGTCCTCCCGGGACAGGGTAGCAGCAAGAGGAGAGCAGGTTACGGGCGGTGAAGGAGAGAAAAGACAAGACAAAGAGGACCAGGGGTCATCAGAGGGCAAGGTCAGATCCCCGTGTGGAAGGAACGGAGCCGAGCGGTTCCTCACCACCATTTTCTCCCTCACTCAAATCTTCCTTGCTCTCCCAACACA
>NW_010166050.1:1875-7317 GCF_000695765.1 Mesitornis unicolor
GCCCGTTCCACGGCAGGGCATTCCTCCCACAGAATACAACAGACACTCAAGGAAAAGGGGGAGCCTCACTGTACAGTTACCCAGCGTGCCTCTCCTGCATCAGGTCGGGAGGTGCCAAGCCCTCAACAACTGTTTATAGGAAATAGAGAAAATAACAACAACCCCAATACTCACATCGTACTCTGCACACAGCTTCTCTACACAAGAGAAACAGAAATGACGCATCATGGAATCCCCACCCTTGCCCTGCATCACGTGGGCGGGAGGGGGATGCTTAAAGGGGACGCGTTTCTGTATTACTTGTTTCTATTTTCCCCGTTCTGATTAGGGTAGCTGAAGAGGGAGAAGAAGAAAAGAGAAAGAAAAAAAAAAAAGGTCTCCCACGGGGCTAGTCCCGCATCTGCCCCTTTGCGCCAATCGAGGGAGGTCTGTGGGGCTGATGGCTAGGTCTTGCCCGCAGCCCAGTCTGGAACCCTATCAGTGCTCCGGATCCGCTGAGGGAAGATGCCTCCGAGACCGGACCTTCACTAGCTGTCTGCCTTCCTTTGACGGGCTGTGAAAGGGGCCCGGGAGGAGGAGGGCCCTTAATACCTAAAAGAAACCCTTAAAAAAATAGATCTGTAAATCGTTGCTTTTCTTTGCACACCGCAGCGGTTCTTCGATCTTGTTTAGAGCCACCCTGCCAGCAGCTGTGTCCGAGAGAAGGAGAGGAAATGTGAGGTGGTGTAGCTGCGTTGACTTTGCATACTGAAACCGCGGTACCTGAGGCGCTGTTCAGGAAAGTGCCGGTTCTCCTTTCTTTCACCGGGTGTCTTGCATTTTGTTTTCTTCCTGAACAGGCTTTGCGGTTGGGAGGTGGGTGAGCCTTATGGCCATCTTGGCAGTTGCCTTGGGTCAAGTGCAGGTTTGAAGCACTGGGGACAGAAGGTTAAAAAAAATAATCTCAGCTCCTGTTCTAAAAGCCTACTTTTAAAAAGTTCACCAAGCAAAAAACCCTTGAAAATATAATCTGATAATCTTGCCTATTTCTGTAGCATGTTTACACCAGAACACTGCATCATAAGTGCCCTGCTGATGCAGTTTCCTGTGTTAGGATTTGAAGAAGGGCAGTAGGTTTAGTTCATCTAAACAAGTATGCAACAGCTTCTGAGATAAACCAAAATGACACCTTTTTGGAGGGGAAGTGGGGAAAGGGTCCCCTGACCCCATCTTTGTGAAAGGAGAAGACTTTTAGAAGCTTTTACAAACTGCAGTAGGCCAAGCATGCTGTTGGAGCACGAGCAGTTTCATGTTCTGTCTTCCCTTGTTACATACTTGAGCCTGTACTTTATTTTAGTTTATATTGAGATTCATTAACATTAAAATTTTGTGTTCAATACTTCACACAAAACTAAGGCAGCCTGTCATTGTTTGTTTATCACTGTGCCAATAGGTCATGTAGTTGTGTTGTAAGCATAGCAGGATGCAAGTGCCTCAGATACCCATTATCAGTTTAGTTTAATCCTTTTCTCATTGTTATTATCTCTAGACCTGTGCTTTTGCTACCATGACAATACAAGCCTTTTGTAAAAATTGTAAACTATCAACAATAGCAAGGACTCCAGTCACAATCCTAGCTTCCAGAGAAAGCTATTGTTGGTACAGATGGTAGTGAAGCAGGGATAACCCCAAAAGTCAGTATAAGCAGCTGCAAGTCCTAAGCACTTTCTGAGAAAACGCTTATGGGAGGAGGGAGAAGAGGTTTTTAGAAGGGATCCATGAGGTCTGCACAGTCCTCATTATGCATTAAGGTAAATTAGCTCTCAGTATTGTACAGGAAAAATTCTGCTGACAGAGATGAACATTCGCAAAAAGAGACAGAGGAACAAAAAATAAAAAAACCCCAAACTTTATTCAACTAAAGGAAGAGTCCACCAGGTGGTATTCCCAGTAGGAACTCTCAAACTGGCCCCTGGGTACAGCCCCCTTTTATCCTAGTTGCCTAACTGTGTGTGACCCTCTTTTCCCCATTGGCTAAGGTACTCAGAGGGTACAGACAGTGCCTATTTTTCCTTAATATGTAACTCACTTCCCGTTAATTATACATTGCATGTATAATTAACTCCAACTTTGTGCCATCCAGGGTGGAAAAGTTAACATTCATAAATCTATTAAACACTTGCATTTCACTCAAAAACTAAAAATAGAAAAGTTTACATTGTTTTTAACCCCTGTGGTCTCAACAGGCCTCAGCCAACCCCCTCAGACACCCTAAATTCTGATTAGTGCCTCCCAAGCCACATTGCTACCTCCTTATTTTGTAAAGACATTTCTATCTATATCTTCTCAGTATGACTCTTTCACTTTCGTAGAGGAAAACAGAAAGTTAATACCAGAAATTAAAAGTGCACTCTTTTAAGTAGTTCTTGGAAATTGGCTGTTTCATAATGTTGTTGTCTTGCAAAAAAAAAAGAAAAAAATACAATTCTTACTACAGAATCAAAGCACAGTAAATCATATTTATGTAAATATAGTCATCACCACTGTCCAAATATCAAGCTTGTCAAGCCACATAATTGTGGAAGATGAACTGATGATCTTATAATACTTAATGCCTAACTCAAAAAAAAACAACCCAACCCAAACAACCAACAACAAACAAACCTATTTCACACAAGGTAGTTTCCACATATGGAATATTAATTAGAAAAAAACATAGCTATTCTTTTCAAGGCTTTTACTAGCTAACTTTTCATATTAGAATAGTAATGGCAGTTCAGGTCTTTGTAATCCTTATTTGCTTTGCTTTCTTCTAGCTCAATACCTGGTACCTAAAGAATGCTAAGGTTTTTAAGAACATCACATTCAAATCAACAATTATTTATGCATTTTTAATCAAGTCCTTCAGCCTTGAAATAAATCAAAATTACTAAAAGAGAGAGATTTTTCTTCTGGATCTTAATGAGTTAACCTTTCCCACCTGGAGTGTTTCCTACAAAGCAAGCATCAAGTTTATCTTGACAGCAGAATTCCCAAATAACAGGTCAGTGAGGGAAGGGAGTGTTTGCTAGGATTGGAGATTTCATGTTATGTTTTTCTGTAATGATGGGTTTATTTTAAGAATTATTCTGGTAGATGAGTTTAGTGGCTGTTAGAGCTTTTTTGGTAAACTACCCTTACTATATTTTATTCTGTTTAAAAAGAGGAAAGAAGATACTAAGGAAATATGCTGGCTTTATAGAAGTGCCAGGAGCCTTTATTTTCCAAAGTAAATTTATTTTGCTACCTTCTGAATGAATCATCTATCCACCCAAGGGTTATAGTTCACTTTTTGAGCTCTCAGAATAGATATTTATAATGGGTTTGTTCCCTCATCAGACACTTTCCTTCTGTATCTGCCTTAAAAGGACTTAAATTCTTCTAGTTACAGCCTGATTACTTCATTTCATATCACACGTGTCTTTGGCTGAGAAGAATGTTGGAGTATTAGCTTTTTCTTCAAATAGAAATTTTAGCATGCAGATTTGAAGAGGAATGATGAAAAATACAAACTTGTGCTTCTGATCACATAGTAATTATTAACTGCAGTTGTTGACTCCTCTTGTTAAAAGAGTACAGCTAGTAGGAAACATTTTTGGAGTAGGCAGAATGAGGGGCAGCTCTTTAAGATGAAGCTTTAGTACTCAGGGCTTACTAGTTTAAAAAGCGAGTGAAGAAATGACCTGAGCAAAGGAAGATTAGCCTGTAATACAGACACCAATTTTATTAAAATGTCAGGAAAGAAAGCGTAAGGGATATTGCTAGATAGTATTTTTGCTTGTGTACTCTAACTGGTTCATTTACCATGTGCATATGATGTGTAATTTACATTAACACTTGCATAATTTTGTATTATGCTTGAGTGTTGGGACATTGTTGGGTTTGTTATTTGTGGTGGGGTATTTTTTCTGTTGCAATTTGGTATTATAAACACTGATAACTTCCATGTATGATTTAATAAATTATTCTATTAACACTTTTGTTGATATGGTCACTGCTCAAGGTCTAAACCCTGTTGTTAAAAGGTTACACTTTTTCGTTTTATTACAGCACAATAATATTCTTATAACCAATAATACAACAAATACAAATATTCCAAACTAGAACCAGAATCTGCCTGCTCTGGTCATCGCTGTAGTATCACAGGAGAGATGCCAGTTACCAGACCAGAATCAGTTATGTTAATAAAACAGGATTTACAGTGTTTCTATCCCGGTATCAATTGGTCACTTACCACCCACCAGGGAATTGCAAGGAGTCGTTCCCGGAAAAATCCTCCGGTGCACGCTGGAGTCCAGCTCGCAATTCCTTCAGCAGTAGTAGGTATCAATTGAAGTCCGGTTTAAAAGTTAAGGTCCCACCTGGGTCACCAAAAACTGTTACCTGAAATTGAAAGAACTCCTGAAACACACAAAGTATGTTTAGAGAGGAGACATTGTTTATTTCAGAGTTGCTGTGGATTTCCACAAATCAAACACACCACCTGTAAAAACTACACCATATTTATCCGAATACATGATTAGCAAATCTCCACCTAAAACTACATTAATTGGTACAAAATTACTTAATCTACTTTCTATTGGCTAATTAATTTCACACTTTTCATGCTAATGAGTCCGCATGCACAGTGTTTGGTTTCTTTTGGGACAGAAGGTTTCTTGAGTTGGTGGTCACGATCTCCCCCCGCCGCATTTACCTTTACCCCAGTTTTCACAGTTTGTGCTGACTTTAATCTTATTAGGGAACAGTCCAACATTTGACACCTCTTTGGGCTGGATGATTGGCCTCTTATCAGTCTTGTAACTTCTTCTCAAGGATATGGTCATTAGGGAGTGCAAAGAAACTGATTTAGGAGTCCTCCAGTTAATTCTCCCTGATGGTTCCCAGGACCAAGTGTCCTGCTGGACAAAATTTATGTTCTTCTAATCTTATTATGTTGGTTTCTGTGAAAACATCCCCAACACCTGGTCCCTGCTTTGAAAACCCAATTGTTCCCATATACAAGCTTCTTTATTTTATATTCAAAATTCATCTCTCTATGCAACATAGGAAAGCTTTAATCTTCTGCTGCATCTACCCTGCCCTCTGATGGTCATACAAAGGTTATCCGAGAGTCTGTTTTTTAAATAAACTGGAAGGTTGCCTCTAAGAAATCTTACCTATGTCTGCTACAAAAAAAAAAGTCTATGTTTGCTCACTTTTAGTGGTTTACAGAGAATGTACAAAAGATTTCATTTTCCTTGTATTTCTACTACAGTCTTACAGTCCTGTAGTAGCAGCTGAGATGTGTGTCTTGGACATTAAAGTAAACTAGTAGGACTGATGATACTGCATGTTATTTGTTATTTTCTTCTCACCATGTTTTAGAGATCTTACATACAGATGAGATAAAGGTTGTGATAAATTATTTAGGCTTAAACAGTG